>NC_056576.1:37040570-37208070 GCF_018340385.1 Cyprinus carpio
ATATATACAGTGTATATGTGCATATGCATGTATGAGCGAGTGCTGTGACATTCCTGTGCTCCACTGCACTCTGAAAAAGCATGAGTAGTTTTTTAAATTTTTCACATCTGTGTGTAATGTGGCATGTATGTGGCTAATTATTTTGTGCTTGTGTGTACAGATACTATGTAAAAATACAATTTTTTTTTAGAAGAGCTTGCTTTTGCAAGATGTGTGTGTTGTGTGCGTAATCCATGGAGGGAATATCTGTAAGAGGAGAAGAGCTGATGGATGGCTAGAAATGCTCTTCATACACAAACCGGTCATGTTAGCAAGGTCAACAGAACTGTGAGAGAATGCTTAGATATGTGTTTGGCTGAACAATTATATAAAAAAATAAAAATTAAATAAAAAATGCATTATTATACCTAATGTGCATGTATTATTGCCTATGTTGCTGTTTATCTTGAAAACAAAATGTATATATTGTGATACAACTCATATTTTACATATATGTCAAATGCTTGTGATATTAAGTGATCCGACTTTAAACTTGGTCAGGACACAATGGCTGAAAAATCCTCATAAATGTGCAATAAAGGAGGGACTCAAGCCCTACATATCAGAATATCATAGATTCTGGATAGGCATTTTTGTCTTGATTCCGTTAACAGCAGACTGGCACACCCTAGCAACCACGTATCATACTTCAGAACTACGTATTTCATATGAAATTCTGCATTATTCTGCTTTCAGTAAATTAATGGTGCACATGTTTGAGTTGGAATAGTCCAAGCATATTTGGTAAATTAATCTCCATTGTGATGAATGCAGTCCATGTTGGTCCACTGTGTGCTTAATTTGCTTTCCTTGTATTATATTGCAGTTCAGACATTCAGACATGTAGCTATAGAAATGAAGTGTGCAATTATAAAACACGATTAAATGTTAGATCAAGTTACTTCAAAATATTTTTTTTTTCACTGCACAAAGTTTTCACAAAATTTCACTGTATAGTGACAGATTTTAAGACAATTCAATACCTTTTGAACTACTGTACTGTATGTCTCCCTTGTTAAAAAGAAGTACACTTAAACATACTTTAAAAAAAGAATACTTCTAAAGACAAAATATAATTTCTAAGTACTTAAGTAAATGTTCTTAACCAAATGTAATTTTTTTCAGACCCTTAATTGCATTTTATTTACAATTACTTGAACATATAGATTAAATTCTAATTAAATGCAATAAGACTCACTTATGTAGGACTATTTGTAATAATTTCATAAATAATTATGTTGTCTTTGAAATATGGTAAAAGAGTACTGCTGATTGAACAGACAAGCATTTATATTAAACAAAAAAATTTAGTTTTTAATGTAATATCTGATGAAACTTGTATGTCTTGATTTTAAATATATTTGTAAATACACTTTTGTAATGATGAAGTTGCAATTTAATACATTTAAAAATAAGTATTACTGTTAAACATACATGTAATATCAAATAACACACCACAGTTACAATTATAATCCAGTGCTTTACATTTAGCATGTTAGTCAGCACATGGAAATTAGTGTACTTCTTTACTTATTAAAACATAACTATTTAAAATGTACATTAAAGTAAAACTTTTGATTTGACATTATTGTGAAGTGCACTTTTTAAAGTTTTTTTTTTTTAATACACTTGTAAGATTTGAAGAAAGTGCACATTTCAAAACACACACACTTCAATACAAACATACTTTTTTTTCAAAAGGGTAAGACCTGCTAAAATGCAAGCCATGTCAGTGTATTTTTTATTATTAGTAGTATTTCATGGCGTTTTATGGAGTATTTTGAAATGTGTGTGTGTGTGTACAATGTGTGAATATAAAAGAAAGAGAACGAGTGCATGTGTGTGAGAGAGAGAGCGAGGCTGAAAAAGCGTGTACACAAAAGAGGTGGTCTGAAAGGCAATTATGATGCTCTGACATGAATAATACCCAGGCCTCTCATGCAAAATGGGAAGGAAAGATGAAAATAGGCTCTGAAAATCTGTTACATTGGTTCTTTGTTACTGTCTATTCTTCTGCCAGTGTTTTGTCATGCTAATGCTCTGCTCGATAAAAATAGTTTGGGAAAGACGGGCTTCCCTCATGTAAAAAAAAAAATAAAAAAAAAGGCGTGAGAGCTCAATCTGGGTGTTAGGGAGGGTAAGCACACCTCTGTAAGTCACTGATAACCCATAAACAACTGATGTGGGAAATTCCTCTCATCCTTTGTCAGCAACTCTTTTTTTGCTGAGCCATCTGCTCTGTTTTGATTATATAGCTAATTCTATGTAAACACTTTCTTTTTATAGAAATCGTATAGTAGGTCCTATATGTATTCTACACATTGTTATTGTTTGTCTACAAAAGTCAGCATTTGCTTAAATAATATAACAATAATTTGTGGTGCTTAATTGCAGGGTTATTAACAGGCCACTCCTCTCTGAGTTCTCCTCCGCTGTCTGTTAGTGAGCTCGCTATACCTCTGAACTGTTTGCTGATGCAGTAAGTCTGCATGGAGCTGGCAGCTTCCCCTACTGAATTATTCATTAGGGAGAAATCTGCTGAGCCCCTCCCCATTATCTGATTATCAACCTTTTGCATCTTCATCAACTCTTTCACTAGTATTCACTCTGCAGTGGTAATTTATCTATCTATCTATCTATCTATCTATCTATCTATCTATCTATCATATTGTTGATTTATTATAATGCATTTACAGAATGCATTAGAAGACACTTCTGAAGACCTGAAATGCAATGCAAAGTTGTATGGACCACTTTTAATGATGCTTTTGCATCCTGTTTGAAGCTTCAAAGCTTTAGTCTTCAACCATTTGAACTAGTAAAAGCAAGACCAGGACAATTATTTAAAAGGTCTCATTTTGTCTCCAACAACCGAACAAAAGTCATATAGTGTAAATAATGGCAGAATTATTATTATTTTATTTTTTTGGGTGAAATAACCCTGAAGAACTGTAGTGATCGCAGCAGTTCTTAGTTCCAGTAAAATAGTGATGTAGGTAAGGTTTTAATTTATCAAACAGTTGATCCTGATTAATTAGAGATTAAAGTTTGTACCATCAAACAGCCCAAATCCATGGTGCATCACTAGTGATGTCTGGTTCATGAATGAATCATTCTTTTGAACCAGTTCTTTTTTGTTAATCAGATGAACCAGTTCACCAGTTCTGACTGAAGCGTCTGAAACAGTTTGCGGCTCGAGCAGCACAGATCTACAAGTTACTCAATTAAAACTCACTTTCAGACGCCTGACAGTCACTGCGACTGGAAATGAGCCGAAAAATATGATCCTGTGATGAATGAACTCATTCAGTGCTCCAGTTCCTCCAGCAGTCACTGAACTGAGGAAACTGTTCGACTCGGACTGATGAGCCGCTGATATGCACATGCATGAACTGAGCACTTGAATGAAAGGGTAAAATTAATGTTTGTATGGTTTCTCATGGTTTGAGTAAAAAGGTGAGCTGACGAAGACTAGTTTATTCACTTTATATGCTTTAGGCTTGCAAAACATCCATGTTTCACATCATTATTGGGTGCTTTAATAATACAATTGTGTATATGTGATGCCATTGTGTGATTACATAAACGGATCATTGGTGAATCGAATCATTGAAACAAACTGTGAATCAGAGTTTCCATCCCCACACAGCAGGTGATTAGAGAACTGCTTCAACTCGGAGAAATGATTCATGAAGTCTATGTTACAGTGTTTGTGGTTGCGCAAAAGAGTCAGAGGGCTATTGGTATTGTTCTCTGCAGAGCAGGTGCTGCTGACTCTGTTTCTCTTTCCCTAAATAGCTCACATGATAGTTATAGTCCCTGTCTGGAGTCTATAAATTACTTTTGTTTTGCTTTTCTTGTCTCTTTACAAAAAGTACTGATTTAAAATGGTTGGAGGTACGTTTGTATGAATGAAAAGGAAAGGATAAGACATTAGCTCATAACGATCATTAGCTCTGTGGGTTGTGCTTGCCTCTCATCAGGGGTCAGAGAAGGAAAGGGAACATTAAAATAAAAAAATAAAAACAGAAAGGAAAAAAAGCAACCTGTATCCTGTGATGTAATGCATAGCACTTGACTGAACTTCAGCAATATCAAAGTCCTACTCATTTTTTGCAAAATTCACAACATTTATACACTAAATTAAATTAAAAAGGCAAAATTATCATGTTATGTCGGTGCTGATAGTCTTGTGGTTGGTGCATAGACATATAACACAACTGCACTCACTGTGACCCGAGGTCCTTTGCTGATGCCGCTCCCCTCTCTCCACCCAACCTTTCCTGTCAGCTCCCTACTGTCCTCTCCCATTAAAAGCATAAAAAGCGCATTAATATATCTTTTTTTTTTTAATAATAATTTTATTTATCTAGATGCTAACCAAATCACTGAACTAAACATTAAAAAAGTTCAGAGAAATTCGAAGAAACTAATTTTTCAATGTTTTCAGTTAAATTTTTTCTTCTCTCCCAGCAGAGACAACTATTAGAAATCATTTGTTGAATTGAATACTGTTTGAACAGTCCGACGTGTCAACTTCTGGCTCGACTAATGGTCTGAATTTGGGGTTATCGGGATTTTGAGATGCTTAAACTACCTGGAGATATTGCAGACTTCATAGCTTCCATGTTAACATCTGTGCTAAAAATGCTGATTACTTTTATTTAGGGCCATTGAAGTAATCATATATATATATAACTGCAGCTACTCTCACTTACTCTTTGTACCCTACAGATAATATTTGAATGAGAAGCTGCCACCTTCTTTTATTGCAGCACATCAGCTCTGCCTTCCTCATGTTCTGTTCTCTTGTTGACTTTATTGTGTGTGAATGTGTTACATATCGTGTGGACATAATGTTACTGAAGGTTACACATAAGTCATAGAATGGAGCCTTTATTAGTAGAAGCTAAATATGCACTTTTTTGTGATTAAAGGCATTAGAAACTATGTATTACCCCGCACCACTGTTCTACAGTATGTACAGCATGTTTTGTTAATTTAAGTGTTCTGGTGAGCACTATTAAGAAAACATTTGACTGCTGGTAAATTAATGGTGCTAGGTTCAGTCTGCTACTGCAAGAATCCTTAAACTTCATTTAAACGTTCCCTATGATAAATGCACACTAAACCACTGCGAATGAAAAGCATCTGCTTAATGACAAGTAACTCATGAAGACACAGATTTATGGTCAGTCAGTGTTATCTTATTGTTTATACGTAGGTATTCATATGTAACATTTACAGGTACTATACTATACAGTACGTGCTGGTAGCATCTAAAACGGGTAACACTTTAGTTTAGGGACCAATTCTCACTATTAACAAGTTGCTTATTAACATGCATATTATTAGAATACACTCTCAGAAATAAAGGTACAAAAGCTGTCACTGGGGCGGTACACTTTTGTTCCTATTAGGTTCTAATATGTACACTTTAAGTACTAATATGTACCTTTAAGGTACCAAAATGGACCCTTTAGGTACAAACATGTGCCTTTTGAAAAGGTACCGCCCTTTTATTTCTGAGAGTGTATAGAATATAACACGGCAAACAAAAATAAATATATTACAAAGGCAAAGGCTGAAGGATTTAATAATTTATTAATATTTGAATCATTTTAAGATTGCATTAAAATTATGTGATCCTTTAAATTGAGTCAATAATAAATGTGATCGTTCACAATCGAATCGTCTAATAATTAATGGAATAAGTCCATTAATAAAATACTGATGGGTTAAATAAGGCTTTGTAAGTTACAGTTCTGTAAAGTTGTTTATATGTAAAATATTTATTTACCTTTTAGATGCCGTCAGCATTGTACGTTTGTGTAATATCTGTTAGCTTTCGAAGCAATAATCTTTACAATCCTATCAAGCTTGCATAATAGATAATATATATATCCCTATAGCGGATTCTCAGAGAATTTATTCCTTTTAAGATATTTTTTTCCGGTAAAGATAAATGATCCAAGACCAACCTGAGAATCTAAAATGTGCTCTAATTTATCAATTTCCCCGCGGGTTGGTTTTTGTCTCTTTGTTCTTCTGCACTTTCCTCTCATTCTGGTTCTCTTTTTCATGTTTGTCTGCCTTCTCTCGTAACGTGAACTGACTAATTCAAGCGTAGGCTCTTTTCATTCATGTTAAGCCATAGATGGGACTCTTTTCTCTTCCAGCTCGGTCTCTCGGTCTCTCGGTCTCTCTCTCTGTCGCTCTCTCTGTACCTGTCTCTCGTTCTCTCCCTTTACCTCGAGAGTGTGAAGATTTAATGGCTTCTTGTGTTTATGTCGTGTGTCCTTTCAGGCCCACGTCGTTCATCGCTGGCTAATCGATCAGGACAATAGTGTGAGCTCTGAGCTGCCGGATGGCCAGGGAGTGTGGCACTATGATGAAACAGTAAATATCTGCAACATATATCTAAAGTTTTATTCTCATATATATCTATATACATATACATATTGTATATGGACGTTATCTGTCACTAGATATGCTTCTGTCATTGTTGTTAGTGTTTTTGGTGTAGTGGTTCTAATTTCATCCACATTCTGTTCTTGTGAATTTGATTTTGACACCATAAGGTTTTTATGTAACATTCAGTTCTACTAAAGTGTGGTTTTATTTGAGAGTTTCGTATTACTGTTTGGTGTTGGGCTGGCTTTTTTTAAGTAACGGTAGATGTTGTAGTAGTCCAGGCTGGACAAGTTTTTTTTTTTTTTTTTTTTTTTTTGGTTATTATGTTTCACCTGGTCATTTTATGAGATTTTTTTGGTTGCGTTCAGATTTTGAGTTCCATTTTTGTGATGTGTGGATTATTTTTACGTTTATCAGTTTACTCGCAGCATAAAAGAGTCCACGGGCAAAAACAAAAAACTAAAATAATATTACCAACGCTTTAACTTAATAACATAAACTGCATACACAGTGTGGGTAGGATATAATAAGGCTGAAGTCAAATGAACCTATTTTACCTGTGGGTTCTTCAGTGTACTTTTCACATGTTTTGATGTGTTACTCACAAACACTTTACCATGTGAACACGTTTATATCCAGACACCTCTGCATGCACTGACGCGTGTTGATGTTATACACTATCCACATCTGTCCATGTTGTGCCGTAAGAGCTGAATCTGAGTGGTGAGTGAGGTTCAGTTTTTTTCATCTGTGTTTCTGTGTTTGTGCTGTACGTGTTTTTGTGTTGTGATAGTGCTCATTTCATAGTGTGTGTGTGGGTGTAGTGTTGTGAATTTGATGTTTAGTGTAGTGTTAGTGTTTCTGTTTAAAGAATGCTTTGACTATCTGTGACTCAGGTAAGTCAGATTTCCAAGTTATCTTCTTATCATAATTCTAAACCATGGTGGGATTTTTGTTTGCATTTTTTTTTCTACACCTCAGGTCAAATTAATTTAATGTCAAAGTAAACTCCAGTTATTTATTTCTTTATCTTTTTTGAATTAATAAACAAGTCAAATACAGCAATTGTATGCTTTGCCTCTTGCTTCGTGCTTTTGTGACTGAACGTGGTGTCAACATAAATGTTGCAAATCGAAGTCACAAGCATCAAAATATGATTTTTCCTCCCATCTTAATAAGTGTTTTTTTTTTTTAGATTTTTTTTTACATCATCTTGTCCGCTCAAGGGCTCCATAGCCTCTAAATGCAGTGATGAAAATACTATTAGAATTGAAATTAAAAAATAGAAATTCTAAGTTCTACACACATTTATATGAATATATTCAAGTATCCTGACTGATTCTGACAGGAAATTTGAATAATGTGTAGCAAAAGTAGACCAGGATGTATATACTGTAAGTAAATAATTTAGTTTTTTTGCGAAGTGGCTACAGGCTGAAGCTTTATTATAATGTCAGTTTAAAACAGACTTCCAAAAGTGTATTGAGGTATATTTGTTTTAACTCTTATTTTTACTTGCTTAGAAGACAACTTGCAACAAAGTGGCACATCTTGCCCCACTCTCCTCTATATTAAAAGCCCTAAATTATCTATCCAAATAAGCACAGTATGCAAAACAATATGACACATTTTTAGAGGCTAGAAGATGTCTACACTGGAAGTGAGCAAAATGCTAGAAATAAGCCAGTCCCATTATTATCAACAAAGGTAGCTGCAAGTGATGTGATGAACCTGAGTAGTTGACACATAAATCAACATCAAGACTATTGGATTAAATTCTGAATTTATGATGGGAAGTGTATATCTTCCTGTAACTGGTCACCATTGTTTTGAGGTTTTTCCACAGTTCACATGGAATTTTTGGAAGTTCAAATATTCCATGCAGTCTGTCAGTAAATATAATATTATAGAAGCTGCATATATAAAATTAGGAGATGGATTTACGTTTCAGCCACTGAATAAAAAATTAAACAAGGTGACTGCAACTTTTATGTGACTTCTTTTTTCTTGCAATTGCATGTTATAAAGTCAGAATTTTGAGATAAAAAGTTGCAATTATCTTGTTTTATCTTTAATCCAGTGGCAGAAATGGGCTTTCATACATTTTTCATGAGCTTATACTTCTCATGATGGTGCCGTGGATGGCTGCCTTGGTGTGGAGCTCTGCAGTTGTTGCACTGTTTTTGTTAGTTTTTTTTTTTTTTTTTTTTTTTAAACACAAGCAGTTTTACCAGGGATGAACTGCTGAACATTCAGCAGAACACACCACACAGTCTTCTGGCTGTTTTCAATTATTTGGACGCTTTGCTGAACATAGTTGGTGGAGCAGCAGTGTTGTTAAAGTGCGACGCAGAATCAGCGGGGAAATCGCATAGCGGTGGGACATGTTTCTACATCAGTGATAGGTGGTGTACAGATGTAACAATGTTAAAGAAGATTTGCTGTCCCGATCTAAAAGTGCTCTTCATCAACAATAAGCCATTCTACTCGCCGCGGGAGTTTTCCTCGTTCATTCTGGTTAGTGTTTACATTCCTCCACAAACGTGTATGAGCGGGCACTACAACAGCTGGCTGATCAGATCACAGACAGAGCAACAACACCCAGACTCTGTTATAATCATTGTAGGGGACTTTAATAAAGCAAACCTCACACTTAAACTGCCAAAATACATACAACACATTACATGCCCCACCAGAGACAAAAACATTTTGGATCCCTGTTGCACCACATTAAAGGATGCATATTTCTCCATCCCCAGAGTAGCTTTAGGACTCTCTGACCACTGCCTGGTTCATCTTCTCCCAACATACAGGAAAAATCTTAAATCTGCTAAGCCTGTAGTAAGGACTGTAAAGAAATGGACCAATAAAACAGAGCAGGATTTACAAGCCTGTTTCGACTGCACTGATTGAAGTGTTTTTGAAGCTGCTGTCACTCATGTAGATAAGCTCACAGATTCTGTACCATTGTACATCAGTTTCTGTGAGGACATGTGCATTCCTACCAGGACTTGTTTAACATACAACAATGATAAGCCATGGTTCACAGCAAAACTCAGACAACTCTGTCAGGCCAAAGAGGATGCCTATAGAAGTGGGGACAGAATCTTGTACCATCAGGCAAGGAACACGCCGACAAAGAAGATCAGAGTGGCTAAGAGGAGCTACTCTAAAAAGCTGGAAAACCAGTTTTCAGCCAACAACCCTGCTTCAGTGTGGAAAGGCCTGAAAGGCATTACAAGCTACAAGACACCATCCCCCAGCACTGAGTCGAATCAAAACCTTGCTGAAGAGTTTTAGGAAGGTCTTCAGGAAGCAGAAGAGCAGAAAAGCACCAGGCCCAGACTGTTTTTCACCAGCCTGTCTAAAAACCTGTGCTGACCAGCTGGCCTACATCTTTTCAAAGATCTACAACAGATCACTGGAGCTGTCCGAAGTCCCTGCCTGCTTCAAACACTCCACCATCATCCTCATCCCAAAGAAACCCAAGATCACAGGACTTAATGATTACAGACCAATTTCTTTAATATCTGTGGTCATGAAGTCATTGTTGAGACTGGTGTTGGCTTGTCTGAAGAACATCACTGGACCCTTACTGGACCCCTTGCAGTTAGCTTAGCGCGAAAACAGGTCAGTGGATGATGCGGTCAACATGGTACTGCACTACATCCTGCAGCATCTGGACAAATCTGGGATTTATGTGAGAATTCTCTTTGTGGACATCAGCTCGGCCTTCAACACCATCATCCCAACACTTCTCCAGACCAAATCAACCCAGCTTTCTGTTCCCAGCTCTATCTGTCAACGGATAACCATCTTTCAACAGATAGGCAACAGTTAGTGAGATGTTCATAGAGAGGAAATTCATATCAAACCACCATCAGCACTGGCACAGGGACATGTGCTCTCCCCACTGATCTTCTCCCTGTACACCAACGACTGCACCTCTACTGACCCATCTGTCAAGCTCCTGAAGTTTGCAGGTGACACCATAGTCATCGGCCTAATCCAGGATGGTGACAAGTCTGCTTTCAGACAAGAGGTTGAGCAGCTGGCTGTCTGGTGCAGTCACAACAACCTGGAGCTGAACATGCTCAAAACAGTGGAGAACACCCCAGCTCTCCCCCAACTCACCATCATGAACAGCTCTGTGGAAGCAGTGGAGTCATTCAGGTTCCTGGGCACCACCATCTCTCAGGACCTGAAGTGGGACAATCACATTTACTCCATTGTTAAAAAGGCCCGACAAAGGTTGTGCTTCCTTTGCCAGCTGAGGAAGTTCAACCTGCCACAGGAGCTGCTCACACAGTTCTACTTCTCCGTCAATGAGTCTGTCCTGTGCACTTCAATAACTGTCTGGTTTGGCTCAGTTACAAAATCAGATATCAGAAGACTACAGAGGACAGTTCGGACTGCTGAAAGGACTATTGGTGCTCCCCTGCCCACACTTCAAGGACTGTATATATCCAAAGTGAGGAAAAGGGCTCAGAAAATCACTCTGGATCCCTCTCCTTCTTGAACTCTTACTGTTTGGCCGGCGCTACAGAGCACCAATCACCAGGATAGCCAGGCACAAAAAAAGTTTCTTCCCCAGGCAATCTACCTCATAAACAGTTGAATGTTTTCCCCATTGTGCAATAAAAATATGTGCAAAACCACATATTTTTATTTGATTCCTACCACCTTAGTCCATCCATCTTTATCTCTATACTATTACATCTATAGCACATCTGTGAATACAATTTTTGTTTATTTATATTTTATATATATTGATATCTGTGTGTTGTTGTTGTCTCTGTGTACTGGAAGCTTCTGTCACCAAAACAAATTCTGTGTATGTGCAAGCATACTTGGCAATAAAGCTTTCTGACTTCTGACTTTTGAATATATAGCATAGGATGTGTCAACTTCTCAAAAGTGCTTCATGTCAAATATCAGCTTACATTTAATAGACAAAATTTTTGTTGCGCTGCAAATAAGTTATTTTAGCTGCAATTATTAAATGGGTTGATTACTATTAATTTCAGTTGTTTTTAGTGTTACATCAAAGCCAGTTTCTGGCCTCCTTATTTTATCATCTGAATCATCATTTTCTAACTATATATGGTTCTAGCAATTATTCTATTGTGTGTAAAAATCTACAATAGCCCAATCAAGCAAACAAATGCATGTATTTATTTGAAATTAAAAGATAGTAGGATACAAAGTTATTCGCCCATTTTATTGAATGAATAACCTGGTCTCTGGTTAGTGAACATGACTGAGGTGGTGTAAGGCCTCCTAGGAGGTTTGATTGTGACAACGTTGGTCACTTCCAATGTAGACATGGTTTAAGTGTGTATAAAGATGAATCTACCCTGTTTTCCTCTGTATGAGTTTCTTTGATCATATCTTTTTTTTTTCTAATAACACAAGTATATAAGGTAGATTTATCAAAGTCATTGTTAAATTTCAAGTTCTCCGATACTTATGTACTTTGAGCATTGATTGAGTCATGTCACAATTATCAAGAAATGTCATGTTTTCTTGCTCAGTTGTCTCAAAAATAAATTTACTGTTTGCTTAGATAAATTACCCTCAATGGATACACTTCATTGAATGTTTGTGTTACATACTGTGTGCCTGACAAAAACCTCTAATATTGCTGAATGATATGCTTTTGATATTTAAAAAATATTGTGCTCAACATTTCCCTCTAAAATAACTAAAACTCCTCATTCATTTGAAAAAAAAAATTGACAGAAAGCCACATTTTAGGCAGGGTTTGGGGGAGATTCATACAGGGTGAAGCACACCAGGTTTGGCAGGTAGTGTTGGTGTTATCACACTAACTGCTGAAACACCTCTTATCTTCAGTTTGTTTAATTTAGCTGTTCTATTCTTGTGATGAATAAAGAATGAACGTAAGTATTCCCACATTATCATACTTGTCGGTGCGGAAACAAGATTAGATTTCAGCTATTATATTTCAGGGTTAAGGTATTAGGTTAGTGACTGGAATATTATCAACATTATCCACTAACGATAATTTCTCTCAGATTTTAGAGGCTGGTTAAGGTTTTAATTGAGTAAAAGGAAAGGGTCCGGGCTACAATTGATTGATCGGAATGTTGTACCAGTAATAACAAAGGAGGCTGATCCAGGATCCATGTCCTACTTAAAATCCAACATCAAGGGAACCAGATTAAGGAAGTCAACCATGATTGGAAGACAATGCTGCAGTCTTTAACATCCCATCATTTAACCCTGGTTTTGAATAGGGTCTATTTGCCTTCCAAGGACTAGTAGGATACTTGGCAGGGGTGGTTGCTATGCTATGTGTGGCCCTCAGCCTTGCGTGCTTCTGAAGCACCTCCCATGATGTTTGTTTATGCATTGGACACTTTTACTGCTTTCATTCTGCAGAATCTCTCCCAGAGTAACCTAGTTAATGAGGTTGTTACTATAGTCCAGTTTTAAAGAGTATTTGATGGTGATTTGTATGTCAGAGCAGCATGTGGTAAAATGTCTAAACAAAGTAAATAAAGAATGAGATGACAGCAGAATCAAGGAGGATTCCTGCCTTTAGTCATGCCCTCCTTGATTTATCACTTTTAGCCTTGCTTACCTTCAGGACTTTATTCTCTTGGAGTGGAAGACCATGTTCAGACTATGTTGGCCTCACACCCTCTAAAGCAGGGCTCCTCAAATCTGGCCATAGAGGGTCATGGCCCTGCAGAGTTTAGCTCAAACCCTGATCAAACTCACTTACCTTTGATTTTGATGATGACCTTGATGAGCTTGCTTACATGTGTTTGATTAGGGTTGGAGCTAAACTCTGCAGGGCATTGGCTCTCCAGGGTAAGATTTGTGGAACCCTGCTCTAAAGAGATATGGATCAAGATGTCCTCAGAGTACTTGAAAGGAGCAAGTGCACTTCATTTCAAACTTACAGCTCAAACAACTTTCAACTTACAGCTCAAACCTTTCATGATTCCAAGTGGGCCCAAAATCTGGGATAGATTCTGTTGTAAACTTGTGTCCCAAAGATGGAAATACCACTCATTTAAGAAACAGTATATGGATGTTAGATTGGGAGGACAAGTGACAAAAGAAGCGTTGAAGAGGACGTCTATGTCAAGCTGAAGTAATTATTCATGAATAGGGGTTTGGTCAGGGGTGTCCAGTCCTGCTCTTGGAAGGACAGAGTTTAGTTCCAAACACAATTACACACACCTGAACTAAGGTAATCAAGGCCTTCAGGATTACTTCAAGGCGGATATGTTGGGATGAGGACCTCCAGGACCAACAGGGTTAGATGACCAACAGCTGATCAAGACACTGAACTGAAGACAGTGGAATAAAGGGGAAAAATCGCTCTCTCTGTCAGCCATCTAAAAAGTGCTGAGAAAACGTGAAGGTAAGAACATTTTTGAAGAGGTTAACTACAAATGTGCTTCCTTTTTGAAACTTTGAAGAAACCAGACAATCCCAAAGAGGATTAAACTGATCTGTTGTTGTATTCTGGCCTCAAAATTAATGTTTCCACTCAACAAACCTCACCTGAGCTCTTTGTCTCCTCTTCCTGGTGTGAGGATGAACACAGAGGAAGTCATCACCATGCATAACAAGTAAAATCTGGATATTGGGATTCACAATTTTTGGTCTGACCATTAACCACTAATAACTCCATACCGGAACCTCAGAGCATGTTGACAAGTGGCTCATGATTTGCTATGCATGTGTATGACCTTTGTGATCAACAGATGGTAAGAATGCAATTCCGCAAAATGATCTGATAGGAAAAGAGGTAACACTTTAGGTTAGGGAACACTGTTAGCTAGTTGCTTATTAGCATGCATATTACTAGCATATTGGCTGTTTATTAGGAATTAAAAAGCACATATTAATGCCTTATTCCAGGAATGAGATACTATATACTAGGGCTTGTACTACTGGACCTGAGTAGCTTACCTTATCTACCCCTAAAAGGTGCATGTTAGTAACTTAGAGTTGTGGAATGCACTCGGTACTACTATGAACCTTTTAGGGGTAAATAAGGTACAAAGATGTCCTTCTGAGGGTACTGCCCCAGTGACGAGATGTCGTTCCCCTGAAGGTGCTATTTTTGCACACTGAGTATGGATGGCGTGTAGGATGCATATGACAGACTGTTGTCCAGTGTGGCGCCAAGGTTCTTGGCTTTATGTGGGGAAATGACCATGTTGTCTATGACGAGGTCTTGGCAAGGATGTTTCTTGGCCGGGATGAACAGCAGTGTGGTTTTCAGTAAATTCTGCTTCAGATGATGGGCATTTATCCATGCACAAATGCATTTCCAGGTGATAACTTCACTAAGTGATTTGGTGTGAAGTCAGAATACACTTAGCACAGATCCTGTGGAAAATGAATGGGTAGTTGGTGTGGAGATGAAGCAGATCCTTTTCATGGTAACTGCTTAGTTCTGCTCTGAGCCTGTAATGTCTGCTTCATTGAGAGTAAGGGGAAGGATTTGGTGGATCACAGTGGTGAATGCTGCTGATAGATCTAGCAGGATTGATGACAGGTTTGCTGTTTTGGCTGTACTTAGCATGTTATTCAGTGTAGTTACTGCAAGCTTTAAAGCAACTTCTGAAATAAGGTAAAAATTAATGATTTGCATATACAGTAGATAGAGATGATGGAGGTGATTTTTCAATGGTCTACAAAAGCAACTTTCACACAAATACCTTCACAAATTGAGGGCTGTAAATTGCATTGCAGTTAGATTGCTGTCATTTTCTGGTGTGTAAATGTGAGAAAAATAGAACTCCATTTTTATCACATTATTAAGACTGTCTAAAGATTTCTCATGTACAGTATGTGTGTATGTGTGATAAGCCATTATGAATAAGACACCAGAAAAATCTGTTACACTGAAGATTATTTTGATATGAATATGTAAGTATCTAGCATTGCAATCGATTACCCCACAGGCACTAAGGCAATGTATGGAAACATTACTTTTCCTGGTTTAACTCTGTCAGCTTTTAGATGAAATTGAAACAGAACATGAGGGCAATGCAGCAGCCATGCACAACAGTAGAACAGAATGCTCATAGCCTCATCGACTGCCGCTTGCACTATTATGGATGACAAATGCAGCACCCTCTAGTGGCGTGTGCTGCTAAGTGTTTTTCACCAATGAGTTGCCATGTGTCCTTGTTGACTTTTACTTATTACAATAACATGTAATTTAAGTGACAACAGACTAGTAACATTTTTGTTTATATATATATATATATATATATATATATATATATATATATATATATATATATATATATATATATATATATATATATATATATCAATATAAACAAAAATGTTACTTGTCTGTTGTTATATATATATAATACCGTTTTAAACTGTATCTATTAATGGGATAGTTCACTTAAAAAATAAACATTCTATAATTTACTCACCCTCATGTTGTTCCAAATCTGTATGATTTATTTATTTATTTATTTTTCTTCTGTGGGACATTAATTATATTTTGATCATTTTCAAAATGACAAGAAAAGGAACAGGATGCCTGAAAGGATGGGGCCTAAAAAAGTTAGCCACTTCTCGGTGAGAGATGACTGCGACTAAACTAACTTAGTTTATATCTAAAATGTTAGACAAAAGTGCATGGTTAATTTTACATTAGTTTTTTTATTTTTTATTTTTTTTTATCTTTTTATTAAAGCAACTACTTGCTAGTTTATATGTAAAATGTAAGAATACAGTACATGGTTCATTTTTAAATTGGTAAAATAAAAATAATTAAAACTTCAAATTATCAAAACAATCTCTGTATTTCTATTATTTATTTTTACCAAAAGTTTTTGAAAGTGATATCAAATATATTTGTTTATGGGGGGAAACTTTAGATTGTTTTTATTATTATTATTATTATTATTTATTATTATTAAATCAATATTTCCAAGAAAATCATATTGTTGGATCAAGAAAACGATATTGTTTCAACTTGAGAAAACAACATACAACAACAAATACTCTTTAGAAAGGAGCACAGTTATAAAATTGACCCCTTAATTGTGATACTGATAGTCTGAAGTTTTTTTTGCATTATTGTCTGTTGTTATAGCATTGCATTAATGTATAAAGCACAGCTCACACTGAAGTCACTCTCAAACCAAGCAGCTTTCTGTTAGTCAGCACAGTGAATTCATGTGACCAACTTGACAACTTATTTTTACTCAAAAAAATAAAAAATATTGAAAAATTCACTCCACTCAAGGAATAGCTCTTGTTGTTTCTTTGAAAGAATCAAAGACGAGTACTTTGAATCACCTCTTGATTCCTGAGTCACCTCAAAGGGTCGTGTGATTCACTGCCAGTGCAATAAATCCTCTAGAGAGGGAATCGCCATAGTAATCCCAATTCCTCCATGCCAAGCTGCTCACTAGAAAACTCCCTCATTTTAATTATTAAACTGAGCTCTAGATGTAGTTTTGCTCTGTCCACTTCTGCAACACACAATTATTTGGGTGCATACTGCTGGCATAGATGTGTTTTTCCCAGCATGGGCCTGAGGGAGAGAAGATGGAGGGGCCTTTTCAAGCAGGGAGTGACAGATCTTTTATTGAAAGAGACTGGGCCTCACACACACACCATGCCCTCCCCATCCGTGTCTGGGCCATTGTCACCAGGCTTGGTACTCCTGAAGTACCCCACCCCAACCCCTTCCCACCCCTCCAAGGGTCTTTGTCACTGTAAGTCCTTCTGCAGACTGAAACAGTGCCAAACCTTACAAACACACACACACATTATGTGTCTTTTTCCCAAAGGCTCATTCAGAAAGGCCCTTTGCTTGTCAGAATGCATCGAGCAGGTCTGCGCAGATTGAGAACGCTCAACGGAATGGAAAAACGGGGAGAGACTTATGCCATTATCTAGTTTTGGTTAGAAGTGTGTGTGTGTGTGTGTGTGTGTGTGTGTGTGTGTGTGTGTGTGTGTGTGTGTGTGTGTGTGTGTGTGTGTGTGTGTGTGTGTGTGTGTGTGTGTCGATATTGACAACATTCCTCTGGAGATAAACCCTCTGGCCTCAAAGCCCCCAGCCCCACCCAGCCCCTCACAAGTGTGCATGTGTGTGCGTGCAGGGGGAAAGGGGCAGTGCCCGGACCCCTACCGCCAGATAGTGTAACACTGGAAAACAGTGAAGCAAAGACGTAGAGAGAGAGAGAGACGGTGTACTGGGATGCCAACCAAAATCACCATTTGTGCAGTAAGTACAACTTTCCCAAAGATTCCTTCATCTACTTTGTGGTTTTTGTTAGATGTCGCAGACTGAAAACTCTGTAAACTTGCTCATGTTTCCAGTTGATCGTTATCGCAAAATACTGTCTGAAAATACGTTTTGGGGCCACTAAATATATTCTTAATGCTATTTTGGTAACACTTTATTTTGTAGTGTCCTTGTTACACGTTACATGTACTTACTATAGTAACAACAATAAATTATGAATGATTACTGTACATAAAACTAACCCTAATCCAAACTCTCATCCTAACCATATAGTAAATAAAAGTTATTAATCCCTATTTCTCTGTACTTTGAAAGAAAGTGTAACCTCTATTTTAATGTGTCCTTGTTTCACTGCAAATTACACAAAGAACTTATGAGTAATATTAATAAACACCATATATTTACTATACAGTTAGGGTTTGCTTTGAGAGTTAGTTGCTTGAAATTATTCATAATGTACTGTTATTACTACAGTAAATGTGTCACATGTGTAACAAAGGCACATCCAGATATTCACAAGTGTTACCAAAATATGACTACACTTATAAATGTGTGGCACCCATCCAGCCAGCTGTATTTTCAAATGTATTTACCTCTGTTCATGGGAGAATCTTGTCTTTGAAACCCAACCCAAACTCTTTATATTTTGTTTTTCAAATTTTTTTTTTTTTAGACAGACAGATGACAGAGATATGAAATTGCACTGTCGCTAAAAATTCTATCAAGTTCATGTTGTAACATGAAATTTAACTGGTTTTAAATTGAGTCTTTTTTTTAATTACATAGCTGAGAGAGAGAGAAGAAACTATATTGTTGCAAGATGTCTTTAAGTCGCTTAAAAATATGCTTCATATCGTAACATGTAACTTAAACTGGTTTTTAAAGTAATATGATAGAATCAACATGTACACCAGAAAAAGACATTCATAAGGATCGGATCAGGTATAAACAACTCCTAAAGATGTACATTTTCATTCTTTACATAATGTTCATGGGAGGGCGAAGCATTGAAAATGTAAAGAATATGCATGGGACTAAAAAGAAAGACTAAAGACTACATGGGAGAAAAAAGTTAAAATATGTTATTGCATTGTGAATTTAAGAAGCTCTTTGTTTTGTGATTTATATAGCTGTGGCACAAACAGAAACACCTTTGCACTTGGTTTATAAATTGCTGATCAGGGCACAGGGAACCTCTAAAAGAGATATTAAAAGTTTCACTTTCATTTTTACAAGATTCACGGGAAAATGCACATTAGAAATGTCCTCTGATGCAAATTACACTGGTCACTGGTCAGTTTTTAAAAATGTACATCCTTTTTATTTTATGAAATGTTTTCTTTGTAAAGTGTGCTTGTAATATTGATCCTCAAAACGAATGCTACTTGGTTTGATATTTTGCTATAGGGTTTAGTTCCTTAAAGTTATGCATACTTTACTGTTATTACTATGTAACGTGAGTAACAAGACACATTAAAATAGGGTAACACTTTATGTTAAAGTGTCCTTGTTACATGTTACATGTACTTACTATTATAATAACAATACATTATGCATAATTACATGCAAGTAACCCTATGCCAAACCCTCATCATAACCCTAACCATATAGTAAGTACATGTAGTTAATTAATATTATTCAGTACTTAAATGTATAATTGCACTGTAACAAGGACACCTTACAATAAAGTGTAACCTATAATAGTCACAGCTAACTATATTTTCAGCTATTTTTACAGCAAATTATAAGCCAGGGTCTCATTGTTCATTTTACATTCAGTTGCAAACATCACTGCAAGCATACCTTGTTCCATATTTGTAGTTTTTATCTGTGCGCCATCTGTAATGCACACCAACATCATACACTTTTTTTTTATTTGTGATTGTGAACAATAAGCCCCAAATGCATTGAGTGCATCATTTGAACTTCCGATGTGGAGAAAGAAATAGAGAAGTGAGAGAACATGCATTTCATGCAGCAACTGCAGTTTATGTCTCAGTCATGCAGGATTTAAGTATTTATGTAGTGCTGTACATGAATGTACGTGTATGAGCTGAATTTTATGCCGTTGTGAGGTACAGTATAGTCTCATTCATCTTCCCTCTGTGGGAAACACACATCACCAACTGCTCTCGTATGCTATGCAAGCACAGTTATAATGACAGATGGCATTCTCTCTGTGTGTGTGTGTGTGTGTGTGTGTGTGTATGTTTCTCAGTAGAGGTGAGTTTAAAGACTCGCTCCGTCTCTCTTTCTCTCGGATGCAGTCATAAACACACACACTGCAGTGTTGCGTCTCGGTGATGATGTCATCCTGTCTGCTGCAGTACTTCTGCTCTTCGAGAGGGGAGGAAAGCAGCGGCTGGGTGCTGACATGTTTTATTTATCTTTTTTCATAACATTATATGAGGTTTCATTAGCTGGTACGTTAACTATTATTTGCTTTTTGCCAAGATTATTCATTGAAGTCTTTATAATCCACAATGGGGCATCAACAGGACAGCATAACTCTAATAAATGATAATGCTTGTTTTGTTTCTAAATGACCTTTTTGGTGATGTTAGGATGTCATTTCCAAGAAAGCTTATCAATTCTGGCAGCCTGGCTATTGAATCATACAATACTAATAACTAGTCTATGAGGAGGTTTAGATATCAATGGACATTCATTCTTTATTTTACTAAGGCAGTTTCCTTTTTGAAGTGTAAGGGTCAAAACTGGCATCTTTTGCCGTGTTTGGTTGGTTCTCTTGGCATACAGTGGTTCGTTGTATAGGTGTGGAGAATTTAGCACGCCAAAGGCAAAGAATTAGGTGTGGTCTACATGACCGCCTCCAGCGCCTTATCTGCTGCAAACACACGCTCGTGTACAGTGACCTCACATTTTACGCATGTAGGGAACTCCAAAAAATGGTTCAGGGTTAAAAAATGCATTACTGAAAAAGGTAATAAAAATTTAAACCAAAAATCTGGACTTAAAATTAGAAATAAGGTGAAAATCTGTCACTCTTCCTACTGGTTTTATCAGTTACTCATGAAAACATTCTTATGATTTTGATTAAATAAGTTATTTTTGCTCTATTTTTTAAATTTGTAGTGATTTTTAAAGTACCAAATTTTAAATATTGAAATGTAGACATTTTTTAACTTTCTAAAATAGCATGTGGTTTTGGGAAAAATAGCTGGAAGCAGAGAAAATAAAATCATATATGCAAAAAAAAAAAAAAAGTCTCAAAACTTTACTATTATTACTATAAAGTGTGTCCCATATCCAGCAAAGTACATAATTTTAGATTATAGTATGCATTATTCTTCAAATGTTTGGGGTAGGTACAGTAAGTTTTTTTTTAATGTTTTTAAGAGAAGCCTCTTTTGCTCACCAAAAATATTGTATATACATTAATATTGTGAAATATTATTATAATTTAAAATAACTGTTTTCTATGTGAATATAATTTAAACTATATAAAATGTTTAAATTATATAATAAACTTTAATTCATTTCTGTGATGCACAGCTGTATTTTCAGCATAATTACTCCAGTCTTCAGTGTCACATGATCTTCAGAAATCATTCTAATATACTGATTTGCTGCTCAAGAAACATTTCTGATTATTATCAATGTTGAAAACAGTTGTGCTGCTGAATATTTTTGTGGAAACCGTGATTCATTTTGTTCTTCAGGATTCTTTGATGAATAGAAAGTTCAAAAGAACAGGATTTATTTGAAATAGAACTCTTTTTTAACATTATAAATGTCTCTGCTCTCACTTTTAGTCAATTTAATGAGTCCTTGTTGAATAAAAGTATTAATTACTATCAAAAAAAGAAAGAAAAAGCCTTGCCAACCCCAAACCCCTTTAGTGTAGTATTCTGACACAGCCAGAGAGATGGGGGAGTAAAATTGTGCTCCTAATTCTTAGGAGGTCACTAAGTCATCCCCATGCCAACTCACACTTTTGTTGTTGTGCGTATGTGTCCGTGTACTTGTCTTGTATATTTGATCAGTAGACCAGCCCTGCTGCTCGTGAAGGTACACACTCACACACTCTCACACATTCCCAGATTCACCACAGCGACAACACAACACATACAATACAGCTCAGTCTCAAGGACGTGAAAATCTGTGGAAATCTGTTCAAATTCACTTAAGCCACAGGAGAGACTGAATCCAGGTGTGTGATTAAAATCTAGGGGAGTTGTTCTGGAATTATGCAAATGTGCATGTACTCTATATAAACTTGCTTTTTAGAAATCATCTGATCTTTGGCTGAAAGTGTGAAAGCCTCTTTCTACACTGAGTGTGTTTATCAGACAGAAGAAACCATTGAATGGTTCTTTTCTTACTCAGTGAAGCATCTTAGGACTGGGGCGCCCAAACTTATTCTTTTTGTGGCTCAATCCCAATTACCAGCATGTTTTGAGAGTTAAAGTAATGTTAACCTTTAAATAAATATAATGAATTTCAACATCTTTATTTGTTTACTATATATATATATATATATATATATATATATATATATATATATATATATATATATAATTAATTAATTACACATATTTATTTAATTTAGTGCTGAAATTTCCGTCACGACCTCACACACGCCTGCAGTTCCTTCATGAGCCTCTAAGTGTGAAACACTGGCTTTGATTATCAAGCTATGATTGTGAGAACGTGCTTTAAGTGTGATTAAGTATAACAAAGTTTGTCTCCACGTGTAATAATGTGTTCAATTTATTTATTATTTGAGTCTTGATGCCAAATATTCTTAATATGATTTGTAAGATGCAATGCTAGGGAAGAGAAAAAACACATTGCTTTTTAGTAATTTTCTATAGTTAGATGAAGGTTAGGAAGGTCACTGCAAGGGCACTGTTCTCTATCTGTCTTTGTGTCTGACTGCTTTGGTTTTGGGTTTTATTGAGAATCATTTGATTTGAACAAATGAGTTTTAATGGTATATAAAATATAAATGAACTTTTTCCACTCTTTTAACTGCTGCTCTGATCCTTTTAACACTTTTCTTTTGCAGTATGTCTGTTCTTTCAGATAATATGAATGTTTGTGCACCCAAGGTCGACAAAATATAAAGTATGTGTACATTCGTCTTTCTCACACAGGAAAAACAACATGTTATCTTTATACCCAGGTGTGTGTGCTGTAAATATGTATTTGTGTATGCATCTAATGTTAAAAACCTTGTCCTTCGATTTGTTTTAATTAACAGTGTTTTCTGGTTTTACCTCATTTTGTTGCTGTTGTTGTTTTTCTTCAACATCACTCTTAAAAAAAAAAAGTTTGCTAACCAAATGTTTTGTCGCAGTTGTTATCTTATTTAACACTCCTCACATGCGAGATTCTATGAAGTTATGGAAATACAGATGGCGGGCAAAAAGCATATAGTTTTCACGATATAATTAAACCTGTTAACTCTTTTAAATTCTACCCTCCTGTATTACTCCTGTATTTTTTTCTCAGACTGATGCTGGCACCAGTTTCCTCCGTGCAGCTCGCTCAGGTAATCTGGAAAAGGCTCTCGACCACATCAAGAATGGCATCGACATCAACACAGCCAATCAGGTAAGACTTCCTCAACTCCTTGTATTCCTCAAGGTGGGGGGGTCTGATTAATTGTCCGATTGAGTCACAGCCAGGCTTCATTTGGAGGTGAAATGTCTGTTTGCGGAAGTAAATCTTGCTTGATCTTGAGGGGCGCTCTAGAGGACAAAGTGTGAAAGATGTGTGATCTCTAGATGATAAATCTAAAGCACACAGGGCCAGATGACACAGGGCCACTTCACACACTTCATTATTTCCGTGATGTGTCAACAGTCCTTAAACTCATAAAAATAAAGCTTCCAAAAAGGGTTTTCTTTTGCAGCAAGACCATAGAAAAAACATTTTTGGTTTCTCAAAGAACCTTTCAGTGATATTTTTTTATTTGACTTTTTAACATGTTAAAATTCTACATTTTAGAAATTCCAAAGAACATTTTAAAATTCTAAAGATCCTTTTCCACTATGAAGAAACTTTTGTGCAATGGAAAGCTTATATGGATAGTAAAGGTTCTTAAGTTGGTCGCACATGGGACGAGAAATGCAGCGCCGTGTCTAGAACAATTCCTACAACAAGTATAACACAACGTAGTTGGCCACCACGGAACACTTGTGCATACACTCATAGAAAACAATGTGTTCAAATTTTAAAAATGTGGTGCGACACTGCGCTTCTCATATGGTGTGCGACCAAGAGCAATGCCAAGAGCCTTTATTTTTAAAAGAAAAGGAGAACTGGTGATCAGAAGGACCTTGCCTATAATGGGAGTGACATCTATATAAGAGCAGGGCAGAGAGCAAATTCATGACAAGCCTTGGTATTGAATGCTATTTCCGGCCAAGCCTTGAGAGACTTCCAACGCCTCAGAATGCTACAGTATACCTGGGTGATGAAGAGAGTAGCTAAGTGTTCAGATTTCCTAATTCTTCTTCTTTGATGAACATTTGCGGCTCAAATTGCTTGCTGTGCCGTCTAAGGGTGTGTGTGTCCATGGTGTGAGTTTGGAGTCTTTACATCTGATATTTGTGCTAAACTACCTTCTTTGCCTTGGTGGACCTGATTGGAAATAATGTTCTGTTTCTGTGTCTGAATAGCGCACACATTTTAATGTGTTTTTAAATGGCCTGTTTGTACACTGACATGTCCGTGCCCTTTGATTAATGCCTGCATGCGCTGTGAGTGATGACTTCAGCAAACGTGTGAGCAGGTCTACTGAACTCTCTGGAGAGTGAGCTCTGAGCTCCTTCAAAACCTGCTGCCAGACCCTTGAGCTAGGACACATGTAGGCTATACTGCAAAAACAATATTTTATTAGTTAGTATTATTGTCTTGGCTTAAATTAAATATCTAAAAATTCTTAAAGCAAGACAGACTTAACCCCTGTTCGGACAGTTATTGTTTCTCATGTGGACATCTGTAAAACAAATTTGCATGGCAGAATAAAACTCAGATGGTGATTTATTCACCGTGGAGAAGCGAGTTCTGTGATCCTACGAACCGGGAACACGCTGCTCACGTGGCCAGTCGCATGATTGTCTGCTGTAAATAAAATGTCACATGCTTGGAATAATAAGAATAAATTCATTTTTAATAATATCCTATTTATTATTTGATTATATAAATCTCTTGTTTAAACAACAGATGTGCTTTAGTTGAAATGGTTTTCTGTCTTGCATTTTTTCTCTCAAATTATTGGATGTCACTAAAAATGTGAAGATTAGCAGATATAAGTTAATGCAAACTTTTGTTCTGCAGATGCAGCTTTAGAACGGTTCAGTATTTCTTCTTCATCCATCCATTCTTTTTCTTTTGTTCTTTCGTTTCTTTCTTTGAGTCACACTGAGATGAGGTGAGTGGTCTCTACACTCAGAGGGGATAATATCAGCAATGTGAGAAAGGTCCAACCTCACATGTCCTGTGAGGCTAAAGGAAGGCTGTGTGAGGTTAGACCTATCCCACATGGCCCGTATTCTTCCCAGCAGAGAGACCACCGGCCTGCCATCCACCTTAATCATCATCATCATCATCATCATCATTGGTTGATGTCATTTGACAGTGCTCTGTGTGTTTAGTGAAAGTGATCTACAACCCCCACATCCTCATTTCAGTCTCTTTGGGACATTACAAGACTGCACTGCTTGATTTGAGATCAAATCACCTTCAGAGTGAGTTTGCTCTGCTGTCTCTTTCCCTTCACAGAATGGACTCAACGGGCTGCACTTGGCTTCGAAGGAAGGCCATGTTAAAATGGTGCTGGAACTACTGCACCATGGCATTGTTCTAGAGACGACCACAAAGGTAAGACTTAGAGCTAGAGTGGCTGCAAAAGTATCTGAACGTTAACAGAAGTATAAATGTCATTGCATTAAATGCTAGTGCTTTTAGCGGAACTTCATTTTTCACTTTTGAATCTAATCTAACTAACGGAGCAACCACAAGTAACTTTGAACACGTTCAAATTTATATACAGTATGCATTATGCACATGCATTAAGAAAATACAGAAAACTTCCAAACATGTACCTTTAAAAAAACATTGCGTATACTTTAGCATTCGTTTAAAAATAGTACTTATCATGAAATAATATACTTTAAAAGAATATACTGAAGTGTGAACTTAAAATGATGTTTTGGGCACCTAACTGCATGCTTATCGTAATGAATTAAAATTACATTATAGTTTAAATTCATATTTTTTTTGACCCGCTTAAGTAGGACTTAATATGTAATTTCATATTTACCTCTGTTGTCTTTGAAATATATTTAAAGTGTGCTGCCAAGCATTTATGGCAAACTATAATTTAATGTCATTTCTGTTGATCTATGTGAGGATGAAGATGCAATTTAGTACATTAAAAAATATATTAACTTTAAATGTAATATTGAATAATATTGTATTAACCAGCACATCAAAATAAGTGTACTTCTTTAGAGTGCAGCAAGATTATTAAAACAAAGATTTAAAACTTTTAAAAGTGTATTTCGAGGAAACAAAAAGTATTTGAAAGTTAAAAATTGTTTAAAGGCCATTGCATTAGACATTTACCAGAATTAACTTTCACTTTTCTGAACTGTTGGCATGTATAACACTAATCATTCAGTGTTTGTGTGTAGATATACAAAGCAAAAACACAATTTTTATAAAAGTTTAAATAGTTTTGAAAGAAGTGTTTGCTTTTGCAAGAGATGCGTAATGTTTTGCATGTTTTGTGTGTATAGTTGAGAGAAAATGAGCCATGCAGTAGTTTCAGAAACTGTGTATAAGCGATTTTTAAATAACTGTTAGTGATAATATATTAATAATATATAATCTGCAAGTAAATTTTTCTATAAACAAATATGTGTTTGTAATTCGAAGTACACTTGTGCATATTTAATACAATTAAGTGCTCAAGGGAATGCTTGATTTTCAAAATAATGCATGTGATTAGGGAAAAAAAAAACATTGCCTGTGTCATTAAATAAGATATTTCTCTTATAGAAAGGAAACACTGCTCTTCACATAGCCGCGTTAGCTGGACAGGAGCAGGTGGTCACAGAGCTGGTTAACTATGGAGCCAATGTCAACGCTCAGTCTCAGGTGAGCTAACAACTGGGTTGGTTACTGTGTTGCTGTACAATCTGAGAGCATTCACCTAATGTTGACCTAAAACATATATATAATAGGGGTTTATGTGTTTTCTTCTCCCCAGTTGGATGTTTTGTAGTTCATTTGCACAGTTGAGTGTTTTTAAATGTATGCAGCATTGCTGTCAAACTAAAATCTGTCTGCCTGTATTGTCATCTGTGTATTTGTGTGCTTGTTAGTTTGGTATTGTATCTGCATATGGGTGTTTATGTCTGTCTGTAACAGAAGGGCTTCACTCCTCTCTACATGGCTGCACAAGAGAATCACCTGGAGGTTGTGAAGTTTCTCCTGGATAATGGAGCCAATCAGACCATTCCAACTGAGGTAATGCTGCACTTGTGGAATAAAGCAATACACTTTAGCATGCCTTTAAAAAGAGTATGTATTTTTGGAATAATATACTTTAAAAGAATAATCTTAAAGGGATAGTTCAATCAAAAATGGAAATTCCGCCATCATTTACTCCCCCTTCCAAACTTGTATGAGTTTCTTTCTTCTGTTGAACACTAAAGGAGATATTTTGAATAATGTGTGTAACCAAACAGTTAACCAAAGATAATGTTTTTGTACGCTTATATGCATGTTAAGTGCAAATAAATGAAAATTATATTACATTTACATTAAAAGCAAATATCTGAACTTAAGAGTATTTTTTAACCCACTTATGCGAGAATTAAGGATATCTTTGCATGCCATGATTATTCATATTCATAATTACTGTATTGCAAGTCATGCATTTAAATATATTTGTATTTACAAATTTGCAATGATAAAGTTGCAATTGAGTACATGTATTAACTTGTAAATCATATATTAATATAATATTGAATAGCACTGCTTTTAAAATTATAATCAAATACTTTACATCTGCTTTAGTATGTTAGTCAACACATCAAAATAAGTGTACTTCTTTAAAGGATGACAAAAGCTTATTAAAACATAATGATTTGAAATGTACTTTAAAGTAAAACCTGAAATGATTTCAACATGCACTTAAGTGTGTTAAGAAACTGTCATGAAAGTGTCTCTCTTTAATTACACTTATTTCACTAGTATTATATTATTTGCAAGTACAGTACTTAAACATTTACTTTAAGATATGAAGTACACTACGAGTGCACATTCAGTACAATTAAGCGTGCTTATTTTTGGGGTCGGATCATAGGAAACCTTTAGCATGTTAAGCCAGCAGGGTTTGCACACTTCACCTTAATCTGCCGTTTTCATTCAGGTTATTGAGAGAAATATGGAAAATATGGAAAAAAATCTGAAAATGTGTGTCTTGTGTGTTTGTCTTTCTGGCAGGATGGCTTTACCCCTCTTGCTGTGGCTCTTCAGCAGGGCCATGAAAATATTGTGGCCCTGCTCATCAACCACGGTACTAAGGGCAAGGTCCGCCTTCCCGCACTGCATATCGCTGCCCGAAACGATGACACCCGAACTGCCGCTGTGCTTTTACAGAATGACCCGAATCCTGATGTCTTAAGCAAGGTTTGTGTAAACTGATGGAAAACCTCTTTGCTTGCTCTTTTTCTATTCAACTGGACATTTAGTAACGTATAATAACAAATAATATAAATCTGTGTAAGCACATTAAGTTAAAATATTTTGGGTCAGTGGTATTTTATTTTATTTTATTTTATTTTATTTTATAATTAAAACTTTTATTCAGAAAGGTTACCAAAAACAAGTATACTTTAAGTATACTTTAAGTTTATTTTATTAAGTATTTTATTTTATTAAGTATACTTAAAGTTCAGTTATATTTTTAAGTATACTTTTATGTAGTAAGTATACAGATATAAGTCTACTAGTAGGATACTATTTCAGTACTCCTTGGGACTAAATTTGCCCACTTTCCAGTATATAAAAGTATACATAACTAGTTTACATCTTAGTTTTTAGTTTTTACTGCAACTATACTAAAAGTGAACTTATAGGTGTACTGATAGTTTACTAATTAAATATTTGTAGCATTTTTAGTACACTTTGAAGTATAGTCTCAGTAAACTACTAGTTTAGTAGTTTTATACTTCAAGTATACTAATAAGTTTTCTTTAAGTGAACTTTACATCATACTTTAAGTATACTACTATGTCCCTATTTAGGTATTAATTTGTATATGTTTTGTTATATGAATATCTGAACATACAAAACATCAAAAGAAAGAAAAGGGTACCTGCTTGTAAACAAAAACATTTTATTTTAGCTTCATGCATTCTTTTTTATAAACACATGAATCTGGGTAAATTTCATAAATACAAAATAAAGGAATAAATTAACAACATTTTGAACAAAAAGCTGAAAAAAGACTATGAATTGGATTCAAAATGACATGGAGTCGACATTTTATTCCATAACGTTACACAGTTTCGATGCTGTTTTATGTCTGATGGTGTAATGAACATGTGGAAGCATCTGTTGTTTCGGTTTCTTCTTGGCTTGTTTCTGTACAGAAGATGTGTAATAGCGCCCTCTACTGTATAACAATGAAAACATGGATTCCCAGAGCACAAGTAGCTAAAGCTCAAATATATTCAGACTTTTTCTAAGTGTAAGTCAAGTATACTTAAATATCATTTCTATATTTCTGAGAAGTACATAAAAAGTATTTTTTTTTTAGAAGTATACTAATAGCACACTTGAATACACTTCTTTTGTGTAAGGGATATTGAAGCAACTGTATGTAGTTTTGTTAATTTTTGTGACTTTGGAGTCCCTTACAGTTAAGTCGTAATCATCACTGTCATAATTACAGTAGATGGCTGTACATGTGTATTTGGTTCTGCCCTTTTTTTTTTCGTTTTTTATTTCATATCTGATTAAACTTATTCGCCTTATTAAAAGTCACTTTACCATCAGAATGATTGATGTTTCAAGGTAAGAAACTTACATAAACAACACTGATAATAATCAGAAATGTTTCTTGAGCAACAAATTAGCACTTTTGAAAGATATCTGAAGGATCATGTGACACTAAAGAACGGATAAATGATGCTTAAAATTCAGCTTTGATCACAAGAGTAAGTTATATTTTACAATATAACAAAATAGAGCACAATCATTCTAAGTGGTAATAATATATCAGTGTTTTTAATCAAATAAATGCAGCCTTGGCGAGCAGAAAAGACTCCTTTCTTACTGACCCCAAACTTTTGAACAGTAGTGCATACAGTTCATTGATTTTTGCAATGATAATGAAGCAGTAAGAATAACAACTATATTTGACATAGACAAGGCAAAATGTGCTGGTTGCTAACTCAGTTTCCCATGATCCTCTGCAGACAGGCTTCACGCCCCTCCATATCGCAGCCCACTATGAAAACCTGAATGTTGCCCAGCTACTTCTAAACAGAGGAGCTGATGTGAACTTCACACCCAAGGTCTGTCTTTTAAATATTTCTAGACTGATCCTCTGTCAGTTTACAGTTGTGTTCAAACTAGTGGCTTTCTTTCAGAATGGGATCACACCTCTACATATTGCATCCAGGAGAGGAAATGTCATCATGGTCAGACTTCTGCTGGACCGAGGAGCTAAGATTGATGCCAAGACAAAAGTATGTTAACGAAGCTATAATTCTAGACTTTAATGACAGAGAATTTGTATGCACATTTGTTCTTCTTCCCTTTTATAACACAGGATGAGTTGACTCCTCTTCACTGTGCTGCCAGAAATGGCCATGTGAGAATAATCGAGATCCTTCTGGACCAAGGAGCTCCAATACAGGCCAAGACCAAGGTAGGCGTGCACCCAAATTACATATAGCCATAAAAACATTTGACATGGAGACCTTCAGATTTTTATTTCATCTGCTACAGATGAGTATTTTCATAGTTGCAACAATAAAAGTGAAAAAAAAACGAGGCATTGGCAAGAAGAATTAGATAGTGTATTAATCTCTGTGATTTGGTGCACTGTAGGTCAATGACATAAACAAAGGTCAAGCAATTGTTATTATTGAGGTTATTATGTAAGAAAATGTTTATCTTCTAAAAAGTAATGTTTCAATTTAGAAAAAACTCTTTAAAGTGTTACATATCTTGACTAAATATTTGCTCTGGAGATCAAAATTCAGTTGACTGAAATGTTTTATAACTTTTTTATTATTATTGACACTGTAGTTCTCAATATATTGTGTCAGCAGTGCAAATGTAATCAAATGCATTAATTAAAAACAAGAATCCACTCCAAAAAAGAATGGATTAGTGAATGAATTTAATTTAGGCATAGATTTGAATATGAAATATCCATCCATTTGGATTACACAGGTTTAACCTAAACAAACTAATAAACTCAATGTGATGCATATTTGTCAGTCATAGAGTCATAAATGAAACAGATAAGAAATTGGTAAATTTTAATTTGCATTTATTCAAGTTACTTGTGTCAGTATAAATATGTTTGTTGTAAAAACAACTAAATTTATTCAGTTGTATGAACATGGTTAAAATATTGCTAGCTATGGAACAATCAATATTAAATTAATTGAAATATTTGATTGAAAATTTAATTGTTGACAACAAATATATAAACCTGGTTAATGCAAATTAAAACACACTCAGTTTATTAGTAATTTTACAGAAATCTGCCTTGTTTTATTTATGCATGATTGACAAATATGCATTAAAGTAAGTTTATTAGTTTGCTTACATTAAACTGTGTAATCTAAATGGATGGACATTTTAAATGTATTTCAAATAAAATAATGCATAAATCTTAAATGTAGTAATACATTCAATAACCTTAAAATGTAAGACAAAACTCGTAATACAAATGAAAAGTTGAAAAAGAAAGAAAATGCCATTGGCAGCTCTAAATTTTCCATATGTTCACTGCACAGAATGGCCTGTCTCCAATACACATGGCAGCCCAGGGGGATCATTTGGACTGTATCAGACAGCTATTACAGTACAATGCCGAGATTGATGACATCACTCTAGACCACCTGACCCCATTGCATGTGGCGGCACACTGTGGACATCATCGCATGGCCAAGGTTCTCCTGGATAAAGGAGCCAAACCAAACACCCGTGCTCTGGTTAGTACACATTTAAAAGACACACATGACACAACTAATTCACGTGATAATGTTGACCCTGTTGTTTTGAAATGTCCAGAATCTGTTCACTTACATAGAAATATCTCTCTACTCACGACATGTGTAGAATGGCTTCACACCGCTCCATATTGCCTGTAAGAAGAACCACATGCGTGTAATGGACCTGCTATTGAAGCATTCTGCATCCCTGGAAGCTGTAACAGAGGTGGGCAACAGGATCATTTCACTGTGTAATATAAATAACATTGCAAAAGGACACTTAAGACATGAAACAAGAAACAAATTCATAATCAAAGTGTCCCAAAAACAAAGAAGAGATACGGTGCTCATTTAAAAGAATGGGAATGCATTTCAATAAAAAAGAATACAAAAGATGTAGATGTGTTTGTTTCTTCTTCAGATTTGTAGAAAAGTAGCATTGCATCAGTGTCTCAGCAATCAATGCTCTGCAGTGAATGGGTGCCGTCAGAATGAGAGTCCAAACAGCTGATAAAAACATCACAATAATCCACAAGTAATCCACAGCACTCCAGTCCATCAGTTAACATCTGGAGAAGACAAAAGCTGCATGTCTGTAAGAAACAAATCCACCATTAAGACGTTTTTTAACTTCAAACCATCACTTCCAAGTAAAATGCAAGGCATCTAATATTGCTTTCCCTGAATCAGGAGAGAAATCTGCACAGATCAAGCACCGTTTACAAGCCAAAACAGCTCTAAACAAACATGTCAGTGGATTTTGATGTGAGAGCGACTTCATAATATGTTCATTGATGAACTGGACTCATGTGGATTAAATTTGATCAGATTTGCCTTTAAGTAGCATAAACTGTTTGATTAGAGCAGGGTCTAGTATAGAGATCTGTGAAATCCATCATTTCAGGCTGTGACATGTTTAGTTCTTTGTGTCTGTATGCTTTCTGTCCAACAGTCAGGATTGACCCCACTGCATGTGTCCTCCTTTATGGGTCATCTGAATATAGTGAAGATACTGATGCAAAAAGGAGCTTCTCCGCATGCCTCAAACGTGGTAAGCAGTTAAAGCTACACTGAAGTATGTCACAGTGAGGCCACGTAAACATGGAGTTTCACTTCTGAAAGCAACATTTTCCTCAACGATTTTTATATCTAGGTGATTTAAGATGTGCTTGTACAGTATGTGATCATGTACCTGTACATTAACGTGTATTTGTAGAAAGTGGAAACACCTCTGCACATGGCATCTCGAGCTGGTCACTGTGACGTTGCTGAGTTCCTGCTGCAAAACGCAGCTCCAGTGGACGCCAAAGCCAAGGTGCATTTCATGGTGTTGTATTTTAGTGTGAACACCGCTGATGGTGTCTTGAGTTTTTATATTTTGGGTTTTTTTTATTTTTTTGTATTTTTTTTATTGGGGTGTATTTGATGGTGTTGTGTTTTAGTGATATTTTTTTATTCTTTTTAAAAAATGGTTTAATTGAGGCCTAGCTGAGGAAAATGAGATACCGTGATATTTAAACAGTATAATAGTATACTGAAAAAAGTGGAATGACCGTGTAATTAAAAAAAAGAAGCAAATAACACTCTTTTTAGAGTATAAACAATTAAAGTTTTATCTTATGTGAAAATCCTGATTTCATATTGTAGCTAATTTAGCTTTTGTTTATGGTGAAATTAAGTTGTACAAAGCCAAAAAAAAAAAAAAAAAAAACTAATATATTGACCTGGCTTACATCTAAAAAAAAAATATATTAAGTACTGTATGATATAAGGTCTTTCTAAAAATAAATCTTTTTTTATGTTTTTGTCATTGGGAAAATAAAACATTTTATTATTATTAAATCGAGATATTTAAGGTTTGAACCAACTCAGAAAACAAATAAATTTGTCTGTAACAAATTTTTTTTTTTTAAGTTGGTCAAAAGTGTTATTTGTTTCAGTGCCGCTGTTATTTGTTAAAAAAAGCATCACTTATATCAACCTTCATCTCCATCAGGATGACCAGACGCCGCTACACTGTGCCGCCCGCATGGGCCACAACGAGATGGTGAAGCTGCTGTTGGAGCAAAAGGCAAACCCCAACTCCACCACAACAGCAGGACACACTCCACTGCACATCGCTTCCCGCGAGGGACACACACAGACTGCCAGCATCCTACTGGACATGAATGCCCAGCTCACCAAAATGACCAAGGTACGGTGTGGCCCAAGACCAAGATCACCAGCCTGCTGTATCAAAATGGTTAACTGTATAAAACTCTCTCTTATAAACCTTAATTCTGTTTGATTGGTGCCATGCAGAAAGGCTTCACTCCTCTTCATGTAGCAGCCAAATACGGGAAGGTGGATGTAGCAGTGCTGCTTTTGGAGAGAGGAGCCAACCCAAATGCTGCAGGCAAAGTATGAATCAGCTGTATTTATATGTGTTTATAGAATGCTATTCTGTTTGATGAGACCTTAGCATTAGTGGTTGACCAAAATGGCTTGTGTGTCGACATATATTTAAACAGACAATACCAAGTAATTGAAATTAAGTCAGCAACTGCAATCTAATTACAATTTAACATCTGACATATTACTATATAAAAAAATATTACTTAATTAAAAAAAATACATCTATCCCTGTCCATGGACGAGTCATTACCCTTGTACATTTTTAGCATACTTTTGAACTTTTACTTCTTATAGAAATAATACTTGAGTGAAATGAATGCAGTTTTTAGCCACTTGATTGAATGTTAATTGCACTCAAATGAAAATGTATCAAAGTTAACATTTATATTACATGCAGTTTAAACCTCAAGTACATCTTTATGTGCAATTTAGTAATTACCTCTATTGTCTTTGAAATATGATTAAAGTGTACTTCTGGTTGTACTGACAAACATTTATGGTAAACTAATACTATACTTTAATGTCATTTTTGCTGAAACTAGTATGTATTAAATATTACTATACAAGTGCACATTCAATACCATTAAACGCTTATGTTTCACAAGGGTAGTAGTATTGTTTTATCATTCATATCTATTGCATTTTCATCTGGAAGTACTGATGACAGTGAAGTAATATGTATACTCCTCTATAGGCTGGACTCACACCGTTGCATGTGGCCATCCATCATAACAACCTGGATGTGGTCAATCTTTTGCTCAGCAAAGGAGGCTCACCACACAGTGCCGCTCGGGTATGACACTATTTATCGCCTCGCTCAACACACTGAAAACACTCTCAGTCTTAATCATGATTTTGAACTGTTATTCCAGCCACAAAGTGGATTAAACCATGGTTCTTTTTTTCTTTTCTCCACAGAATGGCTATGTTCCGCTCCACATTGCTTCCAAACAGAACCAGGTGGAGGCAGCGAGCAGTTTACTGCAGCATGGAGCTTCTGCCAATGCTGAGTCATTGCAAGGGGTCACACCGTTACACCTAGCCTCCCAGGAAGGCCAACCAGACATGGTGCTGCTGCTTATCTCAAAGCAAGCCAATGTCAATCTGGGCAATAAGGTATGATTTGCATCCTTTTTTTAAAGCAAAGTTTCCCGCTTCCAGAAGCAGTTTCAGTGATGAAAAGAGCGAAAACAAATCACTGCTATTTCCTTGAATACACCCGTCGAAGAAAATGGCAATTCATTAAAAAAAAAATATATATATATATGTGAGAACGTCACACATCAGTATGCAGATATTACAATGATGTCATGGTAACATTTATACAAAAATACACAACAGTAAGGTTGTATTTTTAACATTAGTTCATGCATTTGAAATCTTAATACAGCATTATTTAATATATGCACGTACTATAGTAATGCATTTCTTAACATTAATATCTTAAAGTAGTTAATGCATTATTTACCACAAACTAACAATAAACAGCATCAGTTTAAAGTTTATTTTTGTTAATATTAACTTTTGCATATGCTATTAAATGCCTTAATAGCTTCTTCTTTTTTATTACATTTGTTAATGCATTAGTTAAGGTGAACAAGCTGAACATGTTTACCTGTTTACATTTATCTCTCAACATTACACACACATACACATGTTGTGAATAGCATGCATTATCTTGCTTTATGTCCATATAATGACACGCATGTATTGTCTGTCCTCAGAGTGGTCTGACTCCTCTTCACCTCGTGGCTCAGGAGGGGCATGTTGGCATTGCTGATATACTAGTGAAACATGGGGCGTCCGTCTACGCTGCCACACGGGTGAAAACTCACATCTCTTACAGTGCAATATGTTGCTTTTCTACATAATGATTCATATTGTCATTGACAATGATGATTATTATTATCATTGTTAATTTCTCTTCAGATGGGTTACACTCCTCTTCATGTGGCTTGTCATTACGGCAGTATCAAGATGGTTAAATTCCTCCTACAGCAACAGGCCAATGTAAACTGCAAGACCAGGGTAAATGAAATAATGGTTTTGCTTTGATCAGATTTGTGTGGTTTCAATTTTCAGACTTTCACCTTTGACATAGATGTTCTGCCTTGTATTCTAAGAATAGGAACAGAATCAATTAGTTGATATTTGTGCACAGTTTGTGACAATGTTAAGATCTGAAACTCCAGAGGTTACTTTGTCTCAGAAGACAAATGTGAGAAGCAATAGTGTTGATATGCTCTTCATCTGACCTGCTTGCTGATTTTTCTTTCACATGAGGTCTGACTTTGAATCTGTCCTCTTTTTGGGACTATTAGATGGGATATACGCCGCTACATCAGGCTGCTCAGCAGGGCCATACGGACATTGTGACACTTCTCCTGAAACATGGCGCACAACCAAATGAAATTACGACTGTAAGAGCCTGGCCTCTTTTAACTGATTGCCATCCTTTTAAAATATGCCGGACGTTGACAAATTAATATTTCTGTCTCCTGCAGAATGGCACATCAGCTCTCGCCATCGCAAAGCGCCTCGGATACATCTCAGTCATTGATGTTCTCAAACTGGTCACCGAAGAGACCGTTACCATGGTGAGCTACAGCTTCTCATACTATGACTACCATAAACTAAATAAAGACTAAATGTAAGAAGTCATGTGTTGTAATAACCTTTTTCCTTTGACCACCACTGAAAAACATCGCATGAGTTTCCCGGAGACAGTTGATGAGATCCTGGATGTGTCTGAAGATGAAGGTAAATTCAGCTTATGTCGTGGTCTGTTTTAGAGTTTTAGAGTAATTTCCATTTGGAAAATCAAGACATAGAATCATTTAATTTCTTTAAATGAGTGGGCATTTAAAGAGCATCCTGCTCCTGGTTTTTCTAGGAATTGCACAGCTTACGTTAGGTATGAATTTCCCTCTTTCTTCTTTGTGCGATGGCCATTGTCAGTGACTTCATTACAAGCACACACACAAACACAAACACATTGTCATTCTCTGGTGCATTTTGAAATTATGATGGATGTGACATTAGCATGTGTGTGCATTGACATTGATAAGCCTGCTTTTATTCCTGAAGGTATCTAACTGTTGCAAAACACTTAACGCTCCCACTAACCTGCTACATCTCCTTTTTCCTTTTTTTTCTAAAGTAGCACAGATTTAGTTCTCTCACTGGAACCGTTATCTTGCACTATGATATAAATGTAAACTTGCAAACTTGTATCAGTGAAATTCCAGTGGGCAAGGAACAAAAAGTGGTGGTTCATGTTCAATATTAGAAAAAAAGATATATTATTTTAAACATGTAGTGTCTTTGTTTTATTGTCCGGTAACTTTAGTTACTTGCATGATATGTTAAGACATACAGAGAATATCTTAAATTTAATGTGTTTTCTGTCCCCACTGGTAAATAATTTGTACCCAACAGGTTGTGAGAAACAAATTTAACTACAGATCTAGTCCTTTAAAGTGTTATCTTGTGCAGTTTTGTTTATGAAATAAATTTACACGATGAAAATACTAATTAAAAACTTCATAATGTTCGTGCATTTGTTAATTTCTTCAGAATTATGACTTGCAAAATCAGTGATGTACAAAGTGTCTCACCTTTTTTTAAGGGTGTGTTGTAGAATCAATGCATCATATAAAACCAGAGAGCACTGTATTTCAGCTCCTGGTGTAATTACAGATATCACAGGTGTGTTTACATAATGTCCTGAAAATGTTTCATATTCATCATTGACTCTCACGAGGATGTGCATCCCTTGGCTGCCTTGTGCAAATCCAATCCTAAAACTGAAGTTTCATCTTTCAGTATATACAATATATTGAGTATATACTGTGCATTTGCCCTATATGCGTTTATACGGCACTATAGGCACACAGATGTACCATCTATATGCATATATAGGTATTAAGTACAATATGAAAGATCTTTAAATTGCCATTAAAGCCTGCTTTTTTTAAATGCATGTTTGTTGATAAAATGAAAAAAAATTCTGCTTCACCAGTTATGTTGCGTTTGTTTGCCAGAAACTTCCCAAGAGGATGATTTATAATAAGACCTTAATAGACACAATTAAAATTAATGGCTTTTTTTAGGAAAACAAGCACAGTTTATTTATGACTATGCATTTAGCAGCGTGATATCAGCGGAGGCATTGTGTTTTGAAGGTCATGCGATTTGTAGTTAATTTTGTATGCTTTGTGTTTTGTATGTCATGCGTGACTCTGATTTGTAGTTTGTTTTTTTTTTTATTATCACCATCACACATTTTTTTTTTTGCATTATTTCTAACAGGAAATAGTGACTACATTACATGACTACATTACTGCATTACTTTACTGTGGCAGTACCATGGTACAGTGATGGTTATACCATTGTATTCTGATATACCATGGTACTGAATGATAACCATGGTGTTTAGTACTCAGGTACTTCGAAAAGGACATTGTTAGTACCATGGTACTTCTTTGTTACTGTCATCATAACATATTAAACTCACTCAGCAGCTCTCAGTCCATTGATATCCTTTCCATATTGTCCACTCAGTATTCATTCAGTGTTCAGTTCCTCTTGACAGCATGTTTAACACCCTTCTTCTTCTTTTCTCTCTTCTCATCCCTCGTCGCGGCAGGCGAGGAGCTGCTGGGGAACGATGGTGCCAGGTATTTGAGGATGGAGGACATAAAGGACCATGATGAGGATTTCCTTTCCCCCAAGAATGTTCTAGAGTACGAGGGAGAGTTGCAGTGATAATGTTGAAGATGATTCAGATTGAACAAGAAGAGACACATGTATTATAAAGTAGAGGAGAGATGGTGGAAGAAATGTCCTAGGATGTTTTAAACTAGTTTGTATAGAAAAGAGCAGAGCCCAAACTGAGGAAAGGCCACAGAGATGAATTATGATGGGACCAGAGAGCTTATTTCTAAATTGTGTTTTTTAGGAATCATTCCCCTGCTATTCCAAGGATCCCATGTGTGTCTCCTGAAACAGTCATGCTGAAAGAACAGGAAATGGAGCAGGTAAATGTGATTGATTGATTGATTGATTGATTGATTGATTGATTGATTGATTGATTGATTGATTGATTGATTGATTGATTGATTGATTGATTGATTGATTGATTGATTGATTGATTGATTGATTGATTGATTGATTGGAAGAAGTACCCTGGTAGTATCATAGGTCTCACTTTATATTAAGTGTCTTTGACTCCTATATATTTACGTTTTAAAATTTCAAAAGTTTGGGGTCACAGATTTTTTATATACTTTTATTAAGCAAGGACACATTAAATTGATCAAATGTGACAGTAGAGAGATTTAAAATGTCACTGAAGAATTACATTTTGAATAAATGCTGTTCTTTTGAACATTCCATTCATCAAAGAATCCTGAAAAAAAAAAAAATGCATCACTTTTTCCATTTTTTTTTTTTTCCTGATTTTATGATTATCTTGACTTCTGAATGTTTCTTGAGCAGCAAATCAGCATTTAAAGAATGATTTCTGCAGATCATATGACTCTGAAGACTGGAGTAATGATGCTGAAAATTCAGCTTTGCATCACAGAAATTATATTTTAACAGATATTCACATAGAAAACAGTTGTTTGAAATTATAATACTTGGTAAACATGCCTCCGTCCCAAATTTTTTGAAGTGTGTTGCAGCCATCAAAATCAAAATTTGTTCATATTTGCTAAAAAAATTAAGTTGGCCAGTAAAAAACATTGGAATTTTTTTCTTTGTACTTTAGTCAAATAAAGGTTAAAGAGAATGAACGAATCACATATTCTTGATTTTATGGCATTTCTCAAAATGTCCAAACTTTTCTGGAATTGAGGTTGTAATACCATATCTATACATTTTATTATTATTATTATTATTATTATTATTATTATTATTATTATTAGTTTGTAGTTTGTACTGTAGATATACAGTGGGATTACTATCTGAAAGCATTATTGTACCAGATTGCCGCCAAAACACTTTTTAAGGGCTATTAACCATATGCAGATTTTTATATATATCTATATATATTACTATATATGTCTATTTTATATTATATGTTTTTGTGTCTTTTTTTTTTTTGTTTTGTTTTTTTAAGTTTTTTTTAATAATAATTATAAAACCAAATGCTTATGCGTGTAATAATAGACTGCAGGTGTTTATAATAATATTGTATATTTGTGGATGTACACTTTATCACTACATATTAATCTATGTAAATTAAATTAAATCACTATTAAATTTACATTTAAATTATATATATATATATATATATATATATATATATATATATATATATATATATATATATATATAAACATGAATACATTGAATTTCACAAATGAAAGTAATATTAGGGGTCAAATCAGATGACCTAAAATAACTCCTTGAGGTAAGAACTGCACATGTTCACTTTGTACACTGTATATATGTATATGTTTGTTTGTGTTAGTATCTACTTTTCTACATATACAGCAGCACACCCCCCTTCCTCTGCCCAAGGAGTACGATGAGGATTCGCTGATCCCCAGCAGTCCGGCCACAGAGACGTCAGACAATGTCAGTCCGGTAGCGAGCCCCATCCACACCGGGTTAGTTTTCTGCCTCTGGCTGAAATATCATGCACATTCTGGCTTGAAATTGAAATATCACGAATGAATTGTGCATGGTTTTTGTGCTTATGGTTCTGCAGTTTCCTTGTGAGCTTCATGGTGGATGCTCGTGGCGGCTCGATGAGAGGCAGCAGACATAACGGCCTGCGTGTCATCATTCCTCCTCGTACCTGTGCCGCTCCAACACGCATCACCTGCCGCCTGGTGAAGCCGCAGAAACTTGCCACACCACCTCCTCTGGTGGAGGGTGAGGGTCTTGCCAGCCGTATCATCTCTCTTGGTCCAGCAAGCATGCAGTTCTTAGGGTAAGGAAACCAGTTTTGCTAGAAAACAAGTTTATTTTGACAAACTTAAATGGCAGACTGACCTGACTCACATTGCTCCTGAAGGCCTGTGATTGTGGAGATTCCCCATTTCGCGGCACTCGGTCGGGGAGATCGTGAGCTTGTGGTCTTGAGAAGTGAGAACGGATCGGTCTGGAAGGAGCATCACAATCGTTATGGTGACGAGGTCCTGGAGACAATCCTCAATGGCATGGATGAAGGTGTGTACTCATTCTTGCTGTATTGACAAATTACAGTATAGGAAACATTTGCTGTTAAGTTATATAATAAGCTTCTTATATATTATAGATTTTGAAGTAGGTCTTGTTTCAAAAAAAAGAAAAAGATTCTCATTTTTCTCACTGATGAGTCTCTTTACTGTAATTATTTTTATTGATGTTGAGTGTATTTAATTTAAAAATAAATTAAATTAAATTAAATTAAATTAAATTAAATTAAATTAAATTAAATTCTAATGATGTACTATAAATAAATAACAATTATTAATTACTCAAAATAATACAATGCTATTTTACTTCCACATCAGGACTCGGCCATAAAGCCAGTGCTGGAGCGGTCTCAGTGCCACTGGGGCTGGAGGCCGAGCGGTGTAAGTGCTGCTGCGGAGTTTCAGTGGGACCGCTGTCCTGCCCTTGAACAAATTCAAGCAGGCTAGCACTGACCACGCACGTTCCTCTGTGAGGCACGCTGTCTGTTCGACCAAATCCAAATCCATACCGAGAAAAGAGATCCTCTGCATCGGGGAGAGTTTGCTCTTTTCCCAGTTGACCCGAAGGCCTAACAGGCTGAGGTGCTGGAGCACCAGGTCCTTGTGCTCACACAACTGATCTCTAGACTGTGCTAGTATAAGCCAATCATCTAGATAGTTAAGGATGCGAAGACCCTGCTCTCTGAGGGGAACAAGAGCTGCCTCTTTGACTTTCGTGAAGACACGAGGAGACAGGGGCAGCCCAAAGGGCAGGACCTTGTACTGATATGCCTGTCCTTTGAATGCAAACCGCAGAAATGGTCTGTGGTGCAGAAGGATCGACACATGAAAGTACATGTCCTTTAGGTCGATTGCTGCAAACCAATCTCGGAGACGGATGCACCCAAAGATGCATTTCTGCGTCAACATCTTGAACGGTAGCTGATGAAGGGCCCGGTTCAAAACTCGCAGATCCAAGATTGGCCGTAACGCACCGCCTTTCTTGGGTACAATGAAGTAAGTGTTGTAAAACACCGACCTCATATTGGCTGGAGGGACCGGCTCTAGTAGGACTTCGTTCTCTGTCCGCAGAACAGGGGCATCAGCCACTTTCACTGTAGTGAAGTGGATACCGCCAAACTTGGGGGGACGCCGGGCGAACTGAATCGCATAGCCGAGGCTGATGGTCCGCAGAAGCCAGCGAGATGGGTTGGGTAGCGCTGACCAGGCACCTAGAAACCGTACAAGCGTGACCAGCGGAACCACAGCCGTACCCACAGTGGGGCAGCAAGGTGGAACACAGGGACCCAACTCGGGGGATTGTTAGCGGAAAGAAGAGGGGTGTGAGTGTGGGGTGCAAGGCTCACCTGGTTCCACAGGCTGGCAGAGGGTGCATGAGTAGAGCCTTTGTTGATGCTCTCGAACCGCTGCTGCCATCTGGCAAAGGAGGAGGATGAGTGAGGTCCGGTGCCCTCCTGGGACCCAGAGATAGAGAAAACCACTCTGTCATCGAGATTTCCAGATTCTCCACCCAGCCCTCCTCCAGGGAAGGGAGAGGTGCCTTCACCATCCCCCAAAAAGCAGCTACCTCTCTCTAGGTCACCCGTCCCGGGGCCTCTTGCTCTTCCGCTCACCGCCAGGTTTGAAGCGGGCCAGGATGGGTGGGGCGGCCTGCCTATGCCTAGCTCTACAACGCCACTTGCTGGGGTGCTGTGGCCGGCGGACGGGTGAAGCCAGCAGCTGCCCGTCGGGCAGAAGGTCGTACTGCCTCAGTCTTCTCCCGTGCAGCTGAGAACTGCTGGGCCAGGTTAGCTCTTTAGGAAATGCTCTTTTAGTGCTGAGGCGCACAGGGGAATTAGCCGCTTGCAACACAACAGGGGGTAGTGCAGCCTGAAGTGCGCAACCCAATCGACTCGGGAACGACCACCACTGAAGCGCCATCTTGCCAACACATGAAGCTTCTGAGAACGTGCTGAACTCGTAGTTCACAAATAGACACAGTTGAGCTGAACAATATTGTCGCTTGGTTCCGAAGCGAAAAGCTGGTATGCATTGCACCTGCTGCCTTATTATACTCACACTGTGATCAGCAGCAGCTGGATGCAATAATTGCATGCCAATTTGCATTGGCTTGTTTAGTTTACACTCGAAGTAGATTGGTCTATCGAAGCGATATCCCAATTTGTCGGTCACCGACATGATGCCAAGTGACCGACTGAAAGGGAACTTGCATTAACATTTCTTTAAATATCTCAGTGACATTGTTTTGTCTCAAGATGCACACCAGTAATGTTTAATGTTTATTAAAGTTACTTAAATGTCCTAATTGAACTATGGCCTAATCCTGGCTTAATCTAAGCCCTGCCTGTGAAACCAGGCCTTTATTTTATGGTATCTTCATTACACGTTACATATATTAACTATAGTAATAACAACAACTCATGCATAATTACATGCAACTAACACTAAAGCAAACCCTCATCCTAACTCTAACCATAAAGTTAATACATGTAGTTAATTAATATTACTCCATACTTAAATGTAAAATTACCCTAATACAAGAACACCGTGAAATAAATTTTAACCAATTAAAATTATTTCATTTATATTACAAGAATGAGAATTTGGTGAAAATGTCCACACCATCAGGCTATCCAAAATAAAGATGAGATGTTTCTTCTTCAGATTTGGAGAAATTTAGCAGTACATCACTTGCTCAGTAATGGCTGTTCTGCAGTGAATGGGTGCCGTCAGAATCCAAACAGCTGATAAAAACATCACAAGTAATCCACACCACTCCAGTCCATCAGTTAACATCTCGAGAAGACAAAAAATGCATGTTTGTCAGAAACAAATTAATTATGACTCTCATTCTGACGGCATCCATTCACTGCAGAGGATCAACTGGTGAGCAAGTGATAAAATGCTACATTTCTCCAAATCCGTTCCCATGAAGAAACAAACTCACCTACATCTTGGATGGCCTGAGGGTGAACACATTTTCAGCAAATTTTTATTTTTTTGTCAACTATTCCTTTAACAGGCTTTGCAGTGTCTATACATGTACAGTATTTCTGATGTCTGTGTAGCTGGTCAACTGTGATAATTTTGTCTTTTCTATGTTGACTGTGCACTTTAGATCTTGAGAGTCAGGAGGAACTTGGGAAGAAAAGGATCAGGCGCATCATCTCCACTGACTTCCCTCTCTACTTTGCGGTGGTGTCCCGCATCCAGCAGGAGAACGATCTGATTGGTCCAGAAGGGGGTTTTCTCGCCAGTAAGCTGGTGCCCATGGTCCAGGCCAGTTTTCCTGAGACTGCCGTCACCAAGCGAGTCCGTCTCGGACTGCAGGTGAGCTGGGAGGATGATGAGGAGGAAGAAGTGATGGAAAATGGAGGAAGCTTATCTCCTGCATATTACCATAATGTATCTGACAGCTTTTAAGATTTTTTGTCATTGTTTTCCTGTTTAGTCATGAGACACCAAACATGACGAAACATTTCATCTTTCATCACTCAAAATGAATTATATTGAGTGATGAACCCTATTTTAACATTGTTCCACTGGAATTTGAATGAATGGGATTTTGTAAGTTGCTTAGAACTCTGTGGATGAAGTTGATGATGGTAAAAATAAATGATGAAGTCTGGTATAGTATGGCATGGTATGGTATCTTTCTACTTCCTGCTTCGATAAAACATAGGTTATCTCTACAGATGAACATTTACAGACACATTCGCAGTGCATAAAAACATAGAAAAAGTTTAGAATGGATGAAAGTTTTGTCTGAATGTATTAAGGTAATGACAGGTTTTGATTGATGGAATTGTAAGTTGAAGAGGATGAAAGACATGAAAGGATGACCAACATTTTCTGTACTATTGCAAATATCTAAAGCACCTTATAAAAGAAAACTTTCATTAGATAAAACATCTTACTGAGTTACTGTACTATCTTACGAAATTTTTATTAGATGTATTTTTTTTTAACTTAATTAGATAAACAAAAAACTTTTTTTAAATTTAAGTTTTATATTTTAAATGTCAAAACCTAGAACTTAGAATGAAATGATTGTGCAGGACTTACGCATGTGTTTATTTCTGTTTTCTTTTGTGCCCTGCAAGTGTAACAAACCAGCTCATACCAAAGCTGATCTTTACTTGTTTTTAACCCATCATTTGTTTAAACATTTATGTCATTTGTTATATTATTCTTCTTCTGTTTTGCTTCATTTTTGCTTTTTATTCTTTGTGAAAAGTGGCCTAATAATCTAATCATCTAAATGTATAGACAGACTTGAACTTAAACAGATTTATAAATGTGCATTTTATTTATAATTCTTTAAAAATGACAACTGGCCAAGGATTTGAATACTTTGAATTTGATTGGGATCAGCAATATAGCACACCTGACTCAAGATTTCAAATTGTAAGTCATTGTAAATAAATAACACATGAATAACACTGAATTACACACTTAAAGATCTTTAAAAGCTTTACAGCGGTACAGGGTCATTTTGTTGTGTCTGTGTCTTTAGTTTCTACTGCAAGTGAATTCATTTTGCACCAGCTTTGGTTCAATAATGTCTGTAACTCTTTTTCCATTAATAAATAAGACTGATTGACAAGCTAAATTTGGTGTCTTGAATTACATTGTGCAATAATTGCAATGAAAATTGAAAATGGAAATTTATTGACAGCTTTCCTGTCTATTCTTTTCCTTGATTTCTCTCATGAAAATCCATTTGTTACACATTTCCGAACTAAATCCCACTGTCATGCATTCATACATGAATACACCATTGCTCACACTACCGAATATATTTCTTCTGAGTCTCATCCCATCTTCTTCTCTCTCACCTTTGCTCTTCTCCACCCGTCTTTTACTTTGCGTTCTACCCTTCTGTTATGGTCTCTTCTCCCGCTCCATCCTCGGCACTCAGGCCCAGCCAGTCCCTGATGAGCTGGTGGCCAAACTTCTGGGGAACCAAGCCACGTTCGGCCCTGTGGTGACAGTAGAGCCTCGTCGCCGCAAGTTTCACCGTCCCATCGGCCTGAGGATCCCACTGCCTCCCTCCTGGAAGGAGAGTCCACGGGACACAGGCGAGGGCGACACCACCAGCCTCCGCCTGCTCTGCAGCGTCATCGGTAAAAATCAGCCAAACAGTTTTACATTGCAAAGTCTTTTTCTGCATCATTATATCCTGGTGAAAATACCTAATCATCCTAAATTGGAATTTAAAGGAGATAAATTAGCTTGAAGTATATTTAAAGTTTAGTTTTCTTATCTTATTTGATAATATTTCTGTCACATTTCACTTAAGCTAGTAAAGCGCAAAACGAAGAATCCACAGTCTTTAATAAATCCACAGGGAAACAGAGAAAATCCAACAGAGCGGAGCAAAAGCAAAACCATGTAAACTAATAACCGGCAAAGGATAGAACAGGGAGAGCTTATACAGATACTAAACGAGGGAACTAGTGAGATGATTATCAAACACGGGTGAACTGAATGAACTAATCAAAAGAAGAAACAGAAACTAGGTCAAACTCAAAATGGGCATGAAGACAAAAACTAAATGAAAACACAACAAAAGAAGTCCATAACTGTGACAATTTCTTTCTCCTGATTGCAAATAAATGTTATTGTTAACTAAAACAATTGCAGTAACGCTGAAATAAAAGAAAATAGAAAACATGAAAAGAAAACTAGAAACTAACCGAATTTTTAAGTACAACAACTAAAATGACTAAACATAACAAAACTACATAAATCAAAATAAAAAGTAAAAATACAGAAATGCTATAATAGTATATAAATGTTGCAAATGTATTACAATTTTGCTTCTCAAATATCTAATTGTAAGGGTGTTTTTACTGGAAAAGACAAAAATACTGACGGGGTAAATGGATTTATATTATTTTATTTAATTTTAAGCATAATGAAACAAATAAAAAAAAGTTATCACAAATATATATGTTCAGAAAATAGGAAGTAATGGTAACAATTTATTTTAGGGTCTAGTTGTTTATTAGCATGCATATTACTAGAATATTAGCCATTTATTTGTACTAATTAAGCACATATTAATGCCTTATTCTACATGACCTTATTCTACATCCCTAATCCTATCCAATACCTAAACTTAACAACTACCTTATTAGCTATTAATAAGCAGCAAATTAGGAATTTATTGAGGGAAAAGTTGTAGTTAATAGTGAATAAGTGTTTCTTATTCTAAAGAATGAATTTAAAGGTGATGTAGTGTCATTTTTAATGTTAAAATGTGTTCTCTTATCCCATTTTAATGTGCACAAACAAGGAAGGCTGAATAAATAACGAGGCCGTGGTGTTTAAAACAATAATTTTTAGAGATGAATGACAGCTCAAATCATACGGCTTGTTGCAGAGAGTGTGCTGTTACTTTTATAAGCAATCATGCAAGATTTTTGTCCAGAAGATATTAAAATTAGTGAAAAATCATTTAAGGAGGTAGCAGAGCCATTTCTAAAAACTAGAAAATTATAGACAACTTTGGAAAATGTTGAAAAAAGAAAAAAAAAGTCAAAATATTTTTGCAATTCCGTTTGGTGGCATAGAAATTGCTCTGCTCAACAAACCTGCAAGAGTGAATCAATGCAAGGATTAGATTTTAAGGTTAAAAAAAATATAAATTTATCATTATTTTTTTTTTGAATTAAATAAGAATGATGATATAGTGGTGCTAATAAGTGTTTTTTTATTGTTTTTTTTTTTTTTTTTTGTTTTTTTTTTTGTATGTTGCATATTTATTTTCATCCACACTTCTCTTCATTTCATAGGTGGCACGGCTCCTGCCCAGTGGGAAGACATAACTGGTACCACCAAACTTATATATGCCAGTGACTGTGCCAATTTCACCACTAATGTCTCTGCCCGGTAAGTACCATAACCTCTACATCACGTTAGGTTATTTCAGAAGTAGAAATATGGGTTTCGTCTTCACAACAGTGTTTTATTATTCAACCTTGTTCATCAAAAAAAATCTGACTCTGAATCTGTTTTGCTCTCCCACAGTTTCTGGCTGGCAGACTGTCCTCGGACCGCAGAGGCCGTGACCTTTGCTAACCTCCTGTACCGCGAGCTTTCAGCCGTGCCGTACATGGCCAAGTTTGTAGTTTTTGCAAAGATGAATGAAGCCCGAGAGGGACGCCTCCGCTGTTATTGCATGACTGATGACAAAATGGACAAAACCCTGGAGCAGCACGAGAACTTTACTGAAGTGGCTCGCAGCAGAGACATAGAGGTCATATGATAGAGTGTGCTACATACTTCATATAGACAGTACATAATAATGCATCAATTGTGTCTTTGTCCATGTGTTTACAGCAACTGCCATTATTTCTACAATAAAGTATAATTTATACTTAAAACTGAAAAAACAGGGAAAGAAATGTCATCAAAGTCAGTATGAACTGAAAATGGACTCTACATAATCCACCATAAACTTGCATTTGAGTTCTGACTACTTTCTGGAATAAAACACCCAATTTTCACAATCCAGTCCAACTCAAACCATTTTTAAACTCTTTGAATATTCTTAAATATGTGACATTACAGAAGTAAATGTGTTGTTAATGATGTTTAATGTTGACTTTGCTATACATCATCTATATATTATAATTTGATCGATGAATGTTTAATTTAAGCTGCATCTGCTATAAGCCTAAATCTACTGGCTGCCGTTTGCTCTGTAGGTCATGGAGGGAATGCCGCTGTATTTGGAGTGTTCAGGAAACTTGGTTCCCGTTAGGAAGGCGGCCCAGCAGCCCCGCTGTTTTAACTTCCAAGCCTTCAGAGACAACAGACTGCCTGTTTCTGTCAAGGTAAATTTATCACAGCTGTTTTTACCTTTTACAATAACTTTACATGTTTACCTTGTTATTTTCTCCAACTTAGATTCTTTCAGCCATTGTGAAGTAGGTCATAAAAAGATTTAGATAATTTGTAGTGGTTTATGTGTGAGTGTTTCAGTGGTTAAAGGAATGGGTCAAATTTGCAAATAATTTACTCACCCTCAGGACATCCAAGATGTAGATGTGTTTGTTTCTTCATCAGATTTGTAGAAATGTAGCATTGCATCACTTGCAAAGCAATGGATGCTCTGCAGTGAATGGGTGCCATCAGAATGAGAGTCCAACCAGCTGATAAAAACAACACAATAATCCACAAGTAATCCACAGCACTCCAGTCCATCAGTTAATGTCTGGAGAAGTGAAAAGCTGCGTTCTTGTAAGAAACAAATCCATCATTAAGGCATTTTAACGTCAAACATCACTTCTGGCAAAAATAGCAGTCCATAATCTATAATAAAGCTTCCTCCAGTGAAAAAGTCAAATCTCCTGGAGGACAAATCTCCTGCTGTCCTCTCACGAAAGCAATATTATGGATAGAGGACTCATATTTTAGCAGGAAGCATCAGTTTCCAGTTAAAAATGTCTTAATGATGGATACATTTCTTGTAGCTTTAAGCTTCTCCAGATGTTAACTGATGGACTACAGTGGTGTAGATTACTGTTTTTATCAGCTGTTTGGACTCTCATTCTGACGGTACCCATTCAATGCAGAGCATCCATTGCTGAGCAGATGATGCAATGCTACATTTCTCCAAATCTGAAGACGAATCAAACTCATCTGCATCTTGGATGGCCTGAGGGTGAGGACATTTTAGCAAATTTTCATTTTTCGTAGAAAAATTCCTTTAAAATTCTACACCAGAATGGTGTGACCCACAATGTACAAATGTTATAAAAGGAATACGAATTAGTTCACTCAACATTGTTTTTTTCTCCTTATTAACACCAAAAAGTAATTTTGCACAACATCCAAATCTCTCTTTTCCAAACAAAATAAAAGCAGACAATGACCAGGCAGTGGTGTAAAAAACTGCCCAAAACTGATTAGAAAATAGAATATGACAAAAAGCACAAAATTTAATATTTATTATGACTTAAAACAGGAACCCATGCTTGGCTAAAAAAAAGCATGACTGTATTGCCAGAAAGAAGGCACTGCATGATAGTTTAAATATGCCATTTAATATTTATGAGCATCACTGTATCATCACATTATTGGTATAGCCACCTCTTTCCTTTTCCCCAGGTGAGGGACAGCAGTAAAGATCCCTCTGGCTTCTTGTCTTTCTTGCGCAAATCAACCAAATATGAAGATAATCAGCATGTGTTGTGCAATCTCAACGTTACCATGCCGCCATGCATTAAGGTAATACGGCAAATGTTGATAATCACTGTTCTCACATCTCCTACACAAACAGATGCTCACATAAAGAGTTAAATCCACAAGTGTTCTCTAACAGTGTGTTTATTTCTTTATAACAGATTATAGGAGGTGATGAGCGAAGGAGAACTCTGACTCCTTTGGCTCTGAGGGAAAGATACAGTGCTCTAAATGAACCAGCCATGGGTAAGATTGCTCCCACACTGACATCTCCTGCATGTTAAGCCCCCAAATCTCATTCAACCTTTGCCTGACCCTGCTTTGAATAAGATGTGAGCTGCAGCATCAGATTGCTGAACTCTTGAGCCAATGATGGTCTGGTTTCTGCAGCATCACTGAGCGCCATGGAAAGGACGGAGTTAAAGATGGCTTTAATAGCTGAACAGCTAGGCCTGAGCTGGGCTGGTGAGTGTGTGGGTTTGGATGCACTTCTTTTGCTTACCAAGCATAATGCTTAACTGCTCATGTCTTGTCAAGGCATATCTGGATGTTATTTCTCTGCCACATACATGTACAGAAAACAAAATGTTTTGACAAGTCATTTACTTTAAGGTCCAAATTTACCAAAGCTCAAGAACATTTCACATTGTCTAGCATGTGCAGATGAGATTAAATATTGACCTTTGGCTTAATTTTTTGGCTTTACAAAAGACCATTTTGCACAAGCTAAACGTTTTCATGCTAGGGACTTCATATGGGGGCCCATTCATGCAATATAATAATCGATTGATGAATTAATTGACAAATCAATAATCAATTGAAAACAGTTATTGATTTTAATTATTGAACTGAAGCAGATGAATTGCTGAATTCAATGTCATTATTAACTGAAAACTTATACACAGGAATACACAGATTTAAACAGATATAGTCAGTTGTACAAAATGTGGCAATTATGTGAAAATTTGAAGGAGACATGTCAGATCATGTCATATACTTTCATATCATATTATGCAAATAAATGCTCATTAATCTTATTTCACTGCAATTCCATTGCCTGCAGTTTTTGTCAATACTCCCACTCCTATCTACACATATTTTACCTATGCAAATCTGAACAATTTTTTTAACTTTCATATTTTTCAAGAAAAGTGACTACAGATGCACTGGTGCAACACCAGAGCATAAAGACATCACTACGGCATAAATAGATGCAGTGCTTTCTACATTTCTGCTTTCTGTATTTGTGTATCAACCAATTTATACAATTTATATTTGTTTGATTATTGACTTGTCAATTTATTAATACAATAGTGTTTTTATTGAGTGGCACAAAATTAGCACTTATACTTCGGTAAATTATGGTTTAGTCTAAAATGAGTCACTCAATAGTGAAGAAAACATATTAATTCATGCTGGGGCATAATGTATCATATCTAATTCCTGTGCAGAGTTGGGACGTGAACTGCAGTTTAATGTAGATGAAATAAATAAGATCCGTGTGGAGAATCCCAACTCCCTTTTAGAGCAGAGCTCAACACTGCTCAACCTGTGGGCCGCTCGAGAAGGGAAGAGAGCCAAAAGTGAGTCCCATAGTGTCCATTCACTATGATCCTAAGAATACCTCAATTATTTGCGAGCAAATGTAACCTTATTAATCTGTCTCATGTGACGTAACTGTATGAACGTGCCACCATATTTGTTGCTGTAAGTATCAGCATGACTTTAACTTGCAATGCTGCAGGATTCAACAAAGGTATCAAAACTTTTGAATTGCTGTGCTTCAGGCCTTTCCCTTATCATGCAGTCTTTTCCCTCTCAGCACCCCTCTATTTTCCCACGCCTCCCATTTCTGAACCCTTTTCAAATATGATATACATTCAATAAACACGGGATGTTCTATCATCTATCTAAAAATGATTTTATTAGTGATTTGTATATGAATGTACTGTAGGATAACCCCAGAAAAATGCTTGGTTGCACAATCACCAGAGAGAACAATCTGCTTTTGTGGTATGTGTGTTTTCTTGAGGAAGAACTGTGGCTGAGATCTGAGCAGCACAATGGTTTGTCAGTTCTCTATCAGTTGAGTCATTTCCACATAGACCACTCTATGAGAGTTGTGTCTTTGCATGACTGCACTTGAAGATCTTTAAGCATGCCTTAAGGCACTTCCATATAATGCTGGCCAGCAGCCCAATTCTCATTCAGAATTTCGCTCTTCAAGACTGTCTCTTCAAGTTCATTTTAGCTACCAGGAAGTTGTGATGTTTGTGAACTACTTCCATTTCGGTCCATTATTTCAGTCACGGTTAGCCAACAAGTTATTGGGAAGTTGCATGAAACAAAAATTGTTTTGAGTAGGTGCCTCAGCCACTTCAGCTTGCTACAGCACTGTGCTCTAGCTAGAACAAAATATGAGTACCACCACACACAATGCATGTTGCACAACACAGCCTTGTCTGAATGCATGTGGCAATCATATTGAGAGCAAAGGACTTGCATCAGGTGTGGACTTCTTGCTTCGGACAGCAGCAGTGGGTCACTGTCCCTGGAACTTCCTTAACAGGGCAGCATCCGAAATCACATACTTCCTTACTATATAGTGGGCAAAAAACAGTATGTGACAAAATAAATATTTCAAAATTCACAGAAGGCATAAAAGAGTAGGCAAAAAAATACCTGGATAACCTACTACTTCAAGCATGATTCTGAAGTGTGCATCGGTGGACACTTTACTATCCCATGAAGCCACGGGCTATCCCACGAAGTGACGCGAAACAACAATGCTGGTAGATCACGTGACAATGGTGACTTTAGTACATCCACATTATATTCATACTACTGTACACACATTCATACCTTCCTCTTTTTGCGGTTGCAAAGTAATTACTTATTCAAAAAAAATAACTTCTCGAGAGAATGCGATTTCAGAGGGAGTCTTTGTATTTCTCCCTAATCAAACACACTTGATTCAGGTCAGATCATTAGAAGAGATTCCAAGACCTGACATGGGTCAGACGAATAAGACATTAAAAATCTCCAATGTTGGGGGACTCTAGAAACAAGTATTGGAGCCATTTGATGTACCCAGACAATTATTGCTTCAAAAGTGGTGCGACTCCAAATGAGTTTTGAGCCTCCGAACTGCCCCAATCAAATCCTTACCTCTCTGCTTTGATGCTGGCTTTAGAGGACTAGGCTCAGTCAGATGAATGTAATGCACAGCAAACTCTATCATGACATACACTCACCTAAAGGATTATTAGGAACACCATACTAATACTGTGTTTGACCCCCTTTCGCCTTCAGAACTGCCTTAATTCTACGTGGCATTGATTCAACAAAGTGCTGAAAACATTCTTTAGAAATGTTGGCCCATATTGATAGGATAGCATCTTGCAGTTGATGGAGATTTGTGGGATGCACATCCAGGGCATGAAGCTCCCGATCCACCACATACCAAAGATGCTCTATTGGGTTGAGATCTGGTGACTGTGGGGGCCATTTTAGTACAGTGAACTCATTGTCATGTTCAAGAAACCAATTTGAAATGATTCGAGCTTTGTGACATGGTGCATTATCCTGCTGGAAGTAGCCATCAGAGGATGGGTACATGATGGTCATAAAGAGATGGACATGGTCAGAAACAATGCTCAGGTAGGCCGTGGCATTTAAACTATGCCCAATTGGCACTAAGGGGCCTAAAGTGTGCCAAGAAAACATCCCCCACACCATTACACCACCACCACCAGCCTGCACAGTGGTAACAAGGCATGATGGATCCATGTTCTCATTCTGTTTACGCCAAATTCTGACTCTACTATCTGAATGTCTCAACAGAAATCGAGACTCATCAGACCAGGCAACATTTTTCCAGTCTTCAACTGTCCAATTTTGGTGAGCTTGTGCAAATTGTAGCCTCTTTTTCCTATTTGTAGTGGATATGAGTGGTACCCGGTGGGGTCTTCTGCTGTTGTAGCCCATCCGCCTCAAGGTTGTGCGTGTTGTGGCTTCACAAATGCTTTGCTGCATACCTCGGTTGTAACAAGTGGTTATTTCAGTCAAAGTTGCTCTTCTATCAGCTTGAATCAGTCGGCCCATTGTCCTCTGACCTCTAGCATCAACAAGGCATTTTTGCCCACAGGACTGCCGCATACTGGATGCTTTTCCCCTTTTCACACCATTCTTTGTAAACCCTAGAAATGGTTGTGCGTGAAAATCCCAGTAACTGAGCAGATTGTGAAATACTCAGACCGGCCCGTCTGGCACCAACAACCATGCCACGCTCAAAATTGCTTAAATCACCTTTCTTTCCCATTCTGACATTCAGTTTGGAGTTCAGGAGATTGTCTTGACCAGGACCACACCGCTAAATGCATTGAAGCTACTGCCATGTGATTGGTTGATTAGATAATTGCATTGTGTATTCCTCCCCAGTCCTCCTGAAGAGGATGCCAATGGATTAGAGGAGGGTGGTTTCTCTTCTTCACATCTGAAGATTTGTTTATTCCTGTCTGTCGCCAAACTGCTGAGCGCCTAGGAGTTGAATGGCCGGCAACCATGCCATTCCAAGTTTGTGGGTTTTAATGCTTTCTTGGTGATGGAGGGTGCAGCAAACGGGAAGGTGGAGCAACCTCTGGACACCTATCTGGCCCCTTAGACAAATTTGGGGTTGAGTTCAGCACCTCAGCTATCTCACAAACAGCAAAAGTGTGTCAGCCCAGCTACTGAACAATATCTATAAAGCCAAGGCATACCCGGTCAGAGCACAGAACTTAATCAGTGTCTCTGCAACTTGCCTATGTTGCAGAGCTCCAGGCTGAGGTGAGCACAGCCATTGAGGAAGGGAAGCTAGTTAAAGACTTATGGACTGAAATACACACAGCATTGGATCTTGTAATGGAGACAACACAGTGCACCAACCAAGCCGTGGGTTGTGCAATGGGATTAATTGTGGCAGCTCAAAGGCAACTGTGTCTGAACATTTAAAAGACCATTGAAAAGAACCCATGGGTGTCGGAAGCAAAAAAAAAATGTGGGTCCTCCCCTAGAAAAATTTGATGGGAGTAGATGCCATTTCCTGTATTCTGGTGCCTTTTAATTAAACAATTGCTTTTATAGCCTAAACCTGTTACCTGACACCTGACAAGGTTTCTCAAAAATTAACACAGCAACAAAAGTCTAGTAAGTTGTTTTGAACAAAAAATCCTTCCTCCACCAAGTAGTTAATCCACAGTGGCATGTAGCAGAATGTTTCTATGTGTGACACAGACACAGATGTAATTCAAAGCAGCAACAAAGACTACATGATGCTTTTAAACAACAGGCGAACAAATGATGAACATTCAGTTAAATAGAAGCTTGTTTAGTGACAGTATGTGAGCACACAGCCAGACCCACCTGAGCGCCAGAGATGCTAAGATGCTTTGTTGCCGTGTAGCGGGAGTGCAGTGGGAGTGAGTAGTGAAAACACTGAATGGAGTTCAGTGAGCCAAGTGGAATGGATTTGAGGAAGCAGCAGTGTGGAAGTCAATGCTAAAATGCGGAATGGAGTTAAATTTATTAGGACATTCTTCAAGTGGAAGGATTTGACTGACCTCGCTCTGAAAAGTGAACAGACATATGCGCTGAATTAGAGATGGTAAAAGTGAGTGGGTCCATTATCATTGGTCTTAAAGGGATACTCCACCCCAAAATGAAAATTTTGTCATTAATCACTTACCCCCATGTCATTCCAAACCTGTAAAAGCTTTGTTCGTCCTCGGAAAACAATTTAAGATATATTGGATGAAAACTGGGAGGGCTGTGACTGTCCCATAGACTGCCAAGTAAATAACAGTGTCAAGGTCCAGAAAAGGTATGAAAGTCATCATCAGAATAGTCTATCTGCCATCAGACGTGCAATCTGGGTTATATGAAGCAACGGGAACACTTTTTGTAAGCAATCACTGAGTATGCTCTGAGTATGCTGAGTATGCTCTTCTGTATCATCCGCGCCACAAGGATGTGCTGTTTTCTTTCAAATCAAAGCTAAATACACGTAGAAACAGCGCATCCTTGTGGCGCCGATGATACAGAAGAGCATACGGTGATATGGAAAGACACAGAGGAGACTGTTGACAAAGGAATTGTTGAATAAAGTCATTATTTTTGTTTTCTTTGCTTACAAAAAGTGTTCCCGTTGCTTCATATAAGCCAGATTGCATGACTAAAGGCAGATGGAGTATCCTGATGATGACTTACATACCTTTTATGGACCTTGACACTGTTATTTACTTGACAGTCTATTGGACAGTCAGAGGCCTCCAGGTTTTCATCCAAAATATCTTAAATTGTGTTCTGAAGACGAACGAAGCTTTTATGGTTTTGGAACGACATGGGGGTAAGTGATTAATGGCAAAATTTTCCTTTTTGGGGTGAAGTATCCCTTTAAATGTGAGAACCCCTTGTTCTTGTTCTCAAACACATACTTCACCATCCCCAGATCGGCTTTTTGGTTCAGCAGTGGCAGCTATGCAGGTTCACTGTAAATCTAAGAAGAAAAAGTATAAGGCTTTCAGTTGTCACCTGCTCTAGGCCAGGAATCCATCTCACCATTCTCCAGCAACTCAGAGACTTCATGGGTGTAGACAGCCCCCTAAGAAGAAGAGGCATGGAGAGCCAATGGTATGCCCTGCACTGTTTTAAGAGGAGTGAGGCCAGTGATAGCTTGCCCTGGCTCCCCCTTTCCCAAGTTCATGGGGGTAATATAAGGCCCTGTCCCATCACCCTCATAAGTTTTTGTCAAAACAAAACTTCCCAAAACATGAATATTGAACACTGTCAAACTGGTGTGCATCCTACCTCTGGGTTCTTAATGTGGAGGGGTTGCATAAAGAAGGGCCAACTTTCTATGGTGCAAATGGCTGGGGCTCCCCAATCTTGTTAGGTGAAAATGAGGAGAAGCTCACTGGTCACATGATAGTCTGCACAAGACATCCTCCTATATATGATTGACTTGTGGAATATTTTTGAATTCTATACCATTGCTTTCCCCTTGATGGCGATAAATATGGTGGCTGTAAAGAAAAGTTCACGTGACTGAGACAGATTTATGCACAGTATCTACTTATTTTGAATAACAAAAGAAATGTAAAAATTAATCCTGATGTCGTTTTGAAATTATTGTTATTTGGATCTCTTTGCTAATAGTGTCTTGAAATCCTTTGGTTTTGTCAGTGGTGTGTCTCTGTCCTCATCCTTTATGTCCAACTACCCTGTCTTCCCCTTCTCCATTTCTCCACCATCTGTGTGTCTCTCACCACTGTAGTGGACAGCCTGTACATGGCCCTCAAGAGCATTGACCGAATGGACATTGTGAACATGTTGGAGGGCCAGGGACCACCAACAGGTCAGCAGGGGGGCTGGGAGCAAGATGCTTCCAGGTCTAGGCATCATGAGAGAGACCATCTATCCCCTGGCATCACAAATGGTAAGTGAGAGACAGCGCTTTGTGACATTCTACACTTTTCTCACTTGTCCCGCATAATCCTTCTTTCCAAAATCTGGCTATTCCTCTCATCCAGCTGATGTCTGCTGCTGTATCTTCTGCTCAAACCCTTGTCCCCCCTATATTTTGGCCATGAACCTAACATTTCCTCTTTCAATTCTGCTGTCACCAGGACCAGAACTGAAGACACCCCTCCAGAACTTTGCTATGTTGCTATTCTTTGCAGCCTGTCCAAATGTTTTGACTATTTTGCAGGGAAATGTTTTAAAATGCCTCAAAGGTCCTCTGTTCCCATTGAAATTGGGAAATATTTGAGATTAAGGAGATGCGCTCGTGTGTTTGAATGAACAAACCATTATTGACAGATTCTAAGTTACTTATTCAGTTACATGTATATCACTGGGTAAAATACGACTTAAGCTCTGACTGAATCTGTGGCTTGCAGTTTTTTTCCACTTTTGCTTGTTATCCACTCAAAAATTCCAGAAAGAGACATGATGTAATCATATAGGATCTCCTTTATTCACTTACAGACACATCAGCCTCTGGTATACCTGATTATGAATTCGATGTTTTCAACACATTTTAGCTAGAGATTGGTATCTTCACCTGGAAGACGGTCTCTGCTGTAACTAGCCATAAAACATTGTTTACATTTAAAAATAGCTCCTCCCATTAGAATTATTTTGGTTGTCATATCATGAAAAGTAGTCCCACCTCACAATGACAATTTGGACAACTTTAGAGCTTAAATAACATTTTCAACAGCATGCAACAGATCTTGTCAATACAGCTGAAGTTGTACTTAACCCCAGTAACATTTCTGCGCATCAGCTACCTGATATGTGATGAAATTTGGTTCCTTTTTTCCATTAACAAAGGTAACCTAATTAATTCCAGATATCAGTTCATTTAGTAGCATGCTTCCTGTGCTTTTGTGGTAACATTAACCACACATTGTACTTGTGCAGAGAGATGCACTGTTTTATGATTGAAAGCCTTAGGCTAGTGTGAAACGTATTAGTTCTTTAGATGCGAAGGGTAAAGTCCAGTGCAAAATATACATTCATATCACCCTGAAGGGACATTAAAAGGGTCATGACATAACTTTTTATTGGTTCACTAATAATGTATAATACAGTAGTCATATTTTAGTAATACATTTAAAGGTGCTGTTATTGTGCTTCTTTTCTTTCAAGACTTTAGTGTAAACCCCCACTGTCATGACTGGGTAACAATAGGAAATAAGCATCAATACCCCTGCCATAGATTATATGGCAACAACCACATAATTAATCTGTAAATAGCCACGGCATTCACTGAATGCTGAAATTATGTGAAGCATACAAATCTGAAACTGTATGGAAAGCCAAACCTGACTAAATTCTAAATAAATAAATACATAAATAAATATAGAAAAAAATAAATAAATAAAAATGGAAAAATAAATTAATATATAAGTCAACATACAAAAAAGAAAAAAATATATAAAATAAAAAAATCAAATAGATATTTATTCTTTTATTTCCTTATTTATATATATTTTTATTTTTTCCCCATTTATTTTTTACATTTATTTATACATTTATTTATTTCCATATTTATGTATTTATTTACATTTTTATTTCTATATTTATTCATTTCCATGTTTATTTATTTCTACATTTTTTTTCACATTAATTCATTAAAACCAGTTGAGTTTGGACAAACACTTCCTATTTACTTTACAGCTTGCAGTGGTTCATACAGCTCCGTTTGTTCACAGTGGAGTGCGTCATAGAGTTTTATTTTGAACTTGGACTCAAGTATAAAGAAATACATTCAGTGCTTAGATCAAGGCACGTTTTTTCTAAAACGCTTAAAGGCACAATATGTAAGATATTTGCAATAAAATATCCAAAAAACATCTTGCACATTGTTATATATTTCATGCAGTTGTGCACTTACGTTACCCCAATGGTTCCCAAGGATTTGTAAAACCAGAGAAATTCCATTTTTAAATAATGGCTCATCACGGTTCAATGATACAATATCCCACTATTGGTTCCCGCTTTTAGAAACTATGGCAACACAGTGGACAAAAATGCTGCTGTACAGTTCAACTAAATCCATTACGGCTGTTGTGAATAAAATGAAAAAGAAATGTATAGTTTTGACTACAGCATTAAATAGACCAATTTGGTGTTTGCAAACAGTGATGACGTTTTTTTGTGGGTGGAGTCTATTTGGTGGCAGAAAATTGCAGTTTTAAAGTAGCGGTCTATGGATGCCATGGAATAAAAGAATAAAGAATGTAATTTTGCTTATGTATTTCAAAATTCAGACTTTTTAGGCTACACTTGTATTTCATCTGGGCAAAACGGAAGGTGTTGCTATTCCTGAAGTATAACACGCCCTCCTCATTACCCTACGGACAAAGAGATGTAGAAATAAATGAAATAAAATAAAATGTGAAAAAAAAAAATTTGTATATTTATTTTTATATTTATTTATTTTTTTTTTTTTTATTTATTTTTGCTTTTTATTATTTTTTTATATATATTTATTGTTTGTGTATTTACGTATTTCTTATTTTGTCAGGTTGGCATTCCATATTACTGTTACAGATCCAAGACTGAAATAACACTTAGAAAGCACAACAATTGGCACAATGTTGAACAGCAGACAGGTTTCTCAAGATATACTTTTAACAGTTAAACTGTTAAACAGCACCTTAAAAATTCACCAGTCATGGCATGAGATGTGTTGCAGTGGTCAAAGACATCAATCTATAGAATTAAAAAAAAATCCTACATGAGGCACCTTTGATATAACTAAAATAGTGGTGTCTGTCTCACTTTTTCCTTTAGTACAGTACTTCACCCCTAATGGCAAACCATTGAGGTTATGATGTAAACAAATAGGCAGGAATGTGTTGCTGTGGAGACAGTCATGCACTTTATCCATTCATTTGATGTCACAAAGTTGTGAAAGTAAAAAAAAAGTTGTTTTTGCAGCTTTGTTTCAATTCACACTCTTCATTAGGGAGGAACAGGTCAGGAAAAAACATTATTCCTCATGTCATGACCTATTTAAGTGATATCAGATCTCAGATTAATAGGATTTAGTTCTTGTTCAAGGGTACAGTATGTTAAGATATTAATTTTAATGGAGCAGCTTTAGGCACAGCTTTAAATCACAGTCTACAGCAAAAGTACAATGCACAATAATGGCTATAATTATATGAGTAACAGGCTGCATTGCATTAGACACTGGCTCACACTTATGTATGAACAGAGCATAGAGAGGACTTTACTGTAGTGAGGTGTCTCACTATATACTGGATATGCCCCTTCTGTGAATTTCTCAGAAATGCCTGTTTCATTATGCCAGTCCCTTTTCCTGGCAAATACAATGCTTGTGTCTAGTCACCCCTCTTGCCTCTAAGTAATGGGGTTATCATCATTGTATTTAAAAAAAAAAAAAAGAGTACCTCTACCTCGCTTTATTCTTCATTCATAAAGCCTAGTTGAGTATGCATTGTGAAGACACCACACCCCTGCACAGGCATCCCATATTGCAACCCCTAAAACAGAGCCCACGGAGTCATCCCCTTGTCGAATGTGTTCGTTAAACCAGTTAGTGCCTCCTCTGAAAGCTAAGATTCGTGCGAGATTTCTCTTCTGAAATATGGTAGAGAGATCACTTCCACTATCCTGTGCAAATGTTGATGACTTCCCTGGATTCAGCTTTGGCCAGTATACATGAATGGCTCTGATTCTGTTTAATCACACTCAGTTTCCATTTCCGTGGTGGCATCTAGTGGTGGAGCTGCATGTGAGTTTGTGCACTGCACTGTGCATGTGCAAAAGGCCTGTGTTGGGACAGCTATTGAGTGACTCACCATTTCGAAGGAAGCTGTAGCTCTCCGCATGTTCTCCCACTTTGTAGATTCTTTTGTTATGCAATGTTATTTGGAGGATAAAACTGTGCAAGGTATGTGGAACTGTGAGAATGTAAAGTGTTTGAGAAAATTCATAGGTGCGCCATTTGCATTGATTATTTGCCTATTGCCCAGCAGAGGGAACCCATAAAGTTACCCTCTTCTTTTTCCTCTTTTCTCGAGTTGGGAGAGTTGCTGGTTGGTCCCTCAGGTAAACAAGTCTTTGGATAGAATCCAATTGTGACCCAACAAGGTGACCTGTTGCCACCTACACAACAATTTGGCGGGACATGGGACGTGGGATGGACCGATTGTATCTTCCTTGGTAGACTGAGCTGATGCAGAGCCTCTTCATTCCTTTTATTTCCACACTGCCTCAACATATGTATCAAAACTGTGCCGAAAATCTCCTCTGGGATCACTGGTGTATCCAGGATTGATTATTCCTTTTTCTGACTGGGGAGATTTAGCCATTACCTTCTCTCCTGTTTGACCATGAGGCTCTGGCCTTTTCCATGGCTCAGTGCATCTCTAAAGTGAAGAGAAGAGATCTTTAACAACACCCACTAGTTTCACTGTCTGATCCCACTGTCTCTTCTGGAATGACAGATACCTTTCCCAGATAATTGGTAATTGGTGAGCACTTAAGTGGAGTTCAAGTCCCTGAAAGACGGTAAATGCATCGGAAGCCCTTTTAGCTATGCTTGACTGCAAACTGTCTGCTTTTGATGGGAATGTAGAGCTCGTGGCGCCTGTACTCTTGATGTGAGCTGTTCAATAAAGGCCCTGTAGAGGACATGTGGAGAATCCTTTTTACCCAAAGCACGGATCTCCCTTGGATGGGCAACTGCTTGTGAAAGATTTGTTTTTGCATGTGACTGCAACCAATTTTAGGAGCACTTTCTTACCTGCTGTTTCAGTCTGCAATCTCTTCCTTTCGTAGTGAGACTTTGCAGTTTCTGCTGTGATGGCAGCACTTACACAAATCCTGTAGATCAACACTGAAAAGTGGGTCCCTTACTCACCTCCTCAATGGCTCCTGCTGCAGGTAGTATTTTTTTTTTTTTTTTTTTTCGGTCAAGCAAAGGAAAGAGAGACAAATTGCTGAGCATGTGCTGAGCAGAAAAGTTAGACTAGGGACATACTGTACTTGTCAAGCTTGGCAAGAGGTGGATGCTTTTCATTATGTACCACACACAGTGCTAACAAAAACCAAGACACTCTATCACTATGTAGGCATGTTTAATTATTTAGTAAATTTGAAACAACAGAAGCTGACCCTAAGTGCTGTACAAATGTAGAAATATCATATTTTAATATCTTGAAAGTAGCGTTTTCAATAATTTACTAAAAAATGGCTATTGGTGGAGCTGACCTCACAATGTCAGGAAGACTATTCCAGACTACCACAGAAAAGGCTCGGTCACCATTAGGTTTACAGCGACAGTGGGGTACGGTCAACAGTAATTGATCAGATAAGCTGAGTTATGGGTAGAGTATAGAGAAGACAGTCAATAATATTTTGGGGTGTTAAACCTGACAGTGACTTGTAAATCAAAAGATTTTTAAAACCAACTTTCCTTACCCGAATAAAAGCTTTGCTTCAGCATTGTGGACCAGCTGCAAATGTGAGAATTTAGTTTATGGGAGATCAGCCATACAATGAATGAACATGGGCAGGAGTGTGATATGGCACTATATCAACACGGCTGCAGAGATCCAGTGATGAGTACTAAATCACCATGTCAGAAGAGTCTGAGTCTGAGAACAGGCAGTGAGTTTTGAAGAATCAGCTTGGCCAGCTAGATTTTACATGTACCAGTCATGGTGAGTTACAGTCAAAGGCTCATGTGTTTACTCCAAAAATCCAGTTGATAAAAACTTGTGTGGTCCATAATTAGTCCACAATATCCAGCCTAGATCATTTACTCAGAAATGCCAAACAGGATTATGCATGGAGAATGGAGACAAGATAAGAAGGCTCAGGTCGACCAGGTGAAAAAGTGTCAGGGATTCCAATAAATTAGTCATCAGTATTCTACAGTTATTACAAAACAAACAAACAAAAAATATAGCTTCTTTCTATATGAGGTCATCAAATCAACAGCCATAAAAAACAAATGTGCTTTAAGTTATAGAATGCATGTCAAAGTCAGCTCCTGGAGGGCCACTGTCCTGCTCCAACCAATGCCAACAAACCTGCCTGCAAGTTTCTAGCACTCGTAAAGCTTTGATTAGCTGGATCATGTTTGTTTAATTAGGGTTGGAGATAAACTCTGTAAACACTGGCCCTCCAGGAGCTGAGTTTGACACCTCTGTTATAGAACATAAAAAGAAGGCAGCAGCAGACAAACATGCCAGTATTTGCTCAACCAGAACCGGAAGGTAGCCTTAAGGGCCGTACACACCGGCACGAATATCGGCGCGCGTTATTCGCCAGCGTTTTTCAACGCGTTTTTTGTGTTCACACCCAAGCGATTTTCGCTGACGATGAGCCGAGTGAACATGCAAATTCATTCCCTGACATTAGATGGCGCTTAATGTAAAACAGAAATACTAGAAATACTAGTTCTCTTTTATCAAGATTTTTGTAATCGCTGTCGCGTTTGTCATATAGTTCTTTGTGTTCCGACACCAACGAGACCAGCAACTCTACATTCATCTTGCCTTGCATCTTCTTCGTCTTATTTCTTCTCGGCAGTGTAGACGCTACTTGGCATATATCTTCTTCGCCGTTACGTATGTGTGCTCAGCAAGACAGTTTTGTGTTTGGAGCGCCCCCAAGTTGTGTTTTACTGTAACTTCAGAAGCTCCAGACACGTGTGCAAAAGCGCCATTCTCATTGGTCGTATAGTTTTTGACGCGGTGCGTCAAACCAAAAAAACGAACCTGAGGCGTTTTTTAAAAAATTACGCTTTTACGCGTGGCGTTTTTTCGCGTCGGTGTGCACACTCACATTGGCGCCCTTTGTTTAGTCACGAGGCGTTAAACGTCGGCGAATATCGCGCGCGAAATTCATCCCGGTGTGAACAGGCCTTTGATGTTAGCCTGGGTGTAGCCTTTGTGTTTGTCCTTGCCAGAGATTGTATTTCACGAATGTCTGAGATATTTTCTTGCTAGTGCTTGCCTTTGACTGTTTTTGGATGAGGTTGGCAAGTAGTTATTTTATACAGAAGTGAGAAAAGGGTTTTAAAGAATCGGATGGCTCTGGCTGTGTTCCAATTTTTATGCCCTTCTTTCACTTATCTTTGTCTCATGGACTGGATCTACATTATTTCTATGTTACATGAATGGCTACTACTGGCGGAACTCATACAATGGGTTGATTTTAAAAAGCCCAAACCCTTGATAACTTGGAATTCACTACGGTACTTTTTATTATTTTTTATTATATTATCAGCATTCTAAATGTCTACATATACAGTGGTTATAGAAATAAGTCACCCCCTTTAAAATAGTCACATTTTATTGCTTTGTGGCCTGAAATGAAGACATGAAGCTGTTTTATCCAGCTGTATTTACTCAGTGCAACTTATAACATCCAAGTGAAACATAAAACACAAACGTCAGAAAAAAATAAATCAATCATTTATAAACCTATGCCAACACAGGAGAATTAACCAACATATTTCTAAGTATGCGATTTGTTGTTCAAAATAAAAGTGCAAACCCTGCTCTAAGTTTGCAGGTGGCCAGATATTAAAATTACATGAATTAAACGTCATTGAATCATCACACTGTAAAGTGAAGTATGGTCAGGCCGTTGGCGCCCTCTGCAGGTATTTGTTATAATACATAATTAACTTGAGTTTATGTTCATATTTTGAGTAGGCATATTACATTATGTGGGTCTATTTTATTAAGGTTATTCAATAAAACCATGTAATTACTTGGTTTTGATACTTTATTTGAGCTAATTAATATTGCCTCATCGTTAGTTTATATGTAAATAGTCATACTAAAGCCTGTTTTTCACTTTGGTCTATTTGTATTACTAAAAAATACCAGATTACTCAATTGTTAAAATAATCAGTAGATTACTTGATTACCAGAACAATTATTAGTTACAGCCCTAGATTAGTTAAAATATTTCAAAATACAACTGCATTGTTTTGATTTGTGTAATTAAAAGACAAATATTCATTTCATTTTAGTGAACCAAGTATCTGTATATCTCATGAGCTAAGTGTATTGCCACACACCCTAGTGTTGATAAGTGGTGATATAGCTCATAATTTCCAAAGTGTATGATACAGCTTTCATTCTTCAGGTCAATCATATCCAGGTAAAAAAAAAAAAAAAAAAAAAAAAATTCTCAGTTTGAATAAGGAAAGCGATAACTTTGCCATAATATCCTTTCTAATGTTAGTTGCCACAGTCATTGCATGCTTTTGTGCTGCACTTTATTTGTGTCATTTACTTTTATTAGTTTATTAGATTTTGAAAGATAATAACAAAATAGTTTGATAAGTAAGATATCTGATTTTAGTCCTTGAAAACAAACAAATTTGTGCTTAAAGTCCTTGAAAATCCTGGAATTTTCGTTTTGGAGTTTCTGTACGACCCCTGGGAGTGACTCCTAGACACAAGCATCAATGAAATTGGGCTTCAGAGGAATACACTGGAAGCTTGCATCCATAGTGAGATACTGAGTTGAATGCTAAGAGCCTACACTCTCAGAAAAATGGTACAAAAGCTGTCACTGTGGCGGTACCTTTTCAAAAGGCACACCTTTGTACCTAAACAGTCCATATTGGTACCTTGGTGATTTTTATAAGTGCATAAATTTTTAATATTAGTACCTAAAAGGTACAAAAGTGTCCTTTTTGAAAAGGTGCCGCCCCATTGACAGCTTTTGTACCATTTTTTCTGAGAGTGTAGATTTCACATAATTTTAACAGTCTTCTATGTATAACAAGAATAGTTTACAAAACCCTAGTAAATTTAAAAGGGACAGCCATGGTATTTGTGTGTGTGTGTGTGTGTGTGTGTGTGCGTGTGTGTGTGCGTGTGTGACATCTTGAAATAGTGGGCAAAATGGCGGGAGTTCTCTGTTTATTCAGGCAGAGCATTAAACCTGTTCCCTTTACCCCATGCTTTGTGTTTTTCTTGATATGTCACATGCAGCCCAGCCTTCTTCCTCTCCTTCTCCTCCTCCTCTTATGCACCTCCTCTCTGACCTTTGACCTCATACAGACATCATGTTGACCTCTGGCCCTCATTTATCTCTCTGTCCTCAGACTAGTCGTGTGTTTTCCTTTCCCCTCCAAGCCACCTTCCCCCCTCCAAAAAAAGGAAAGTTATTGCTCTGTTCTGTGATCAATCCCCTCCATCACCAGTTGTATGCTTAGCGCCCCCTACAGGAGGGAGGTGTTTCTGACTCACCTGTCTCCTTTTCTTTCTGTCTCTCTCTCTCTCTCTCTCTCTCTCTTTCGCTCTGTCTCTTTCTACCCAAACAACCCTTTCTTGTCTTTCTGCTATGAGGCCTGTTGACATGCTCTTGTGGCACTTTCCTGGATGTACCTCATTCCATAATCTCTGCATGCAGGGTCCAAAAGTAACTTCATGCCACATCTGCCAGTGGCGGGTAAAAATATGTTCTCTTTTTTTTTTATTAGAAATTAAATTTATTTTATTCAAATATTGCTCTGGTGACGTATTGCCACATAGAGAAAAAAAACATAATTTTAAGCATCTTAGATAAATAGACTACAGCACTTGTAAAAGCAACATATATATCACATATATAAGCAAGATTTAAAAAAAATTAAAATTAGATTTAAACCAAACAGCTGGTCAGTGTGTTTGTTTTATTTACTCGCAAAATCCAGTTGTACTCACATGTGGCTTTTAGCGAGAGTTAATTTTGGACCCTGTCTGCATGTATCGCAGGAGGGCATAAAGCATGAATGCTTCTCCATGGATATTTTGATAAAACTTTAGCTTGAAGGGCTCTAAAACAGGACACAATGACAATTTACGTGGTGCGTGTGCATTACCATAAAGATAAGTCAAACAAAATAAAGTCTAGGTAAAGTTAACTTCATCTTAAATTCAGGGAGTAATTATATTCTGTTATCACTTAACTGTCTTTATGGCACATGTTGTTATAGTCCTTGTGTCATGCCCTTGTGTGTGTATATATTTTGGCATGATGTCCAACAGTGGATCTTGCATGGCATGTTAGCGCTGCATGAAGGCCTTGCTAGTGCTATCTGTGATCTTTGATAGTTGTTAAGCTCTTTGCTTGAGGAGCACTGAAAAATGTTTCTGTTACCTTCCTTTTTTAACCTTTTTGGTCACTGTACAATCACTTATTTATACTCAATGTTGTCATTTTCCTCATGTCTGTCTGTTACCTGTGAATTCAGGGTTCCTGTTCAACTCCTCACAATCAGTTTTAAGCACTTATACAAATAAGTATCTTTTCACTATTTGTTCACAATTATGCATTTTCTGTGTGTGAGTGGATGTTATGTTTCTGTTCATACATAACATATGGATTGGCTTGTGTTTTCTATCTGGAAACTTTTCTGTAGTTTTTTTTTCTCTCTTTTGTGGCTACTTTATTCTCATGAGCTTGTGACTTGTGCCTTATTTGTTTGTGTTTCTGTGAGTGTATTTTGTGTGTCTATGTCTGTTTCCCACTCTGCCTGTCATAAAAGGCCTATAATACACACTAAATGCACAAGTGCTAATGAAGTACTGAAGTGTATGTACTCAAATGGATGCTGTCCTGTATAGTATACATACCACATTTTTAGGGCTCATGCACCCTTTGTCACTTCTATACAAATTATATTGTATGTCTGGTATGTCATAAACAAATTAAACATGGAAAACATGGTTTCTGCCAAAATACCATAGTGACTATAGTTATAATTACTGTAGTAAAAGTATATCGGGAAGAAAAGAAGCTGCATATTGTATGAACTCATTAAGATTCTTAAGGAGATCGAATTAGTTATAATGATATTGAAGTTTTAAGTGCATTAAATACATAAATAAATACATTTTGACCACTTTGTGTTTGTATATACAGTTTTAGTTACCATTTTATTCAATCTCTTTTGTTCTGAACATCTTTTTATTCTGTACTGACACCATGCAGAACATTCTATTCTATTCTATTCTATTCTATTCTATTCCTCACAGCATTATATTTTATTCATTTTTTCCTCACAACATTGCATTCCAATCTTTCTACATATTTTATCTTCAAACTACTTTAGGTGCACATACAAAATGTGTTTCCCAAATTGATCACCCATTGATCACTATACATTACTGTTTATATATTTATGATTATTACTAAATAGAGATTCTTTCAGATATGTAACAGTATTAGATTCCAACTAACATCCATTTAACCTTATATGATTTTTCGGTAACTACAAATGAAGTCCCATTAGTTAACATTAGTCAATGCATTAACTCACATTAACAAACAGTAAGCAATACATTTGTTACAGTTGCTAAGGTCTAATACTATTGACAGATACAACTTTTGATTTTAATAATGTAATAAGGAATGTTGAAATTACCATTAACTGAGATTAATAAATGCTTCAGAAGTAGTTTTAATTGTTAATTCATATTAACTAATGTAGTGAACAAATGGAACCTTACTGTAAAGTGTTAGAGATTTTTCAAAGAAACTACAAAGGCATGAGGTCACATGATTGAGTGTATCCATCCTCTGAACTCCCATTCCAGGGCCATGTGGTTCATATATCTCTTTGGTGTGTGTACTGTGCTCTGTATGAGAGGTCTTATCTGTTCGTAAACTGAGGAGAGGAAACAGACTAGTCAATAAGGTCCACTGATTATGTCAGAGTAAGAATGTTATTTTGGACAATACACATCATTCTCCCTCTCTGACAATACACATCATTTTCTTTATTGTATAGTGAAACTTGAGTTTATTGGCATTTCTCTCAATGAGTGTGTTTACACGTACAACAGAACACTAAAAACAGACTACGAATAATAAAAGAGTACTTAGGTGCTTACATGACCTGACATATTGTTGGCTTATGAAATAATAAATGCTGTTTGAGAAAAAATGAAAACACACTAATTGTAAACAATGAATGTACATTTTTTAAAATCTTTTAAGCCACAATGATTTTTATTAGTATCTATTTAAGTATCTATATATTGCTATCCATATCAGTTTATGTATAGCTATTGTTTGTTTGCTGACTTGTTGTCATTTAAAGGAGAAGTGTATAATTACTGCACGACTAGAGTCACCAAATGGAATAGCAATAAATAAATAAATAAAAAATTTGACCTGCCTTTGATCAGGCAAACAGATTGTCCCTCCCTAACCCTCTGTCATTGGTTGAGCTAATTTTGCTGAACACATTGCTCAAACAAATAAAGCAATGTCACAATAAATACACACTTCCCCTTTAAGGCTTGAGTCTATGTAATTTCCAATTTCGTTGGGAAGTACTTCTTGGATTGTAGTTTGAGAGGACGTGTTTTCACACTTTACTACAGTTTTTCTGCACAAATCTTATATGGATGTATTATATTATTTGACTTGTATCAAGGTTACATGAATGTAATGAGTTCATCATATTTGTTTAGTACTGTTGACAATTGTGTATGTGTAAGACCTTACCAATCTTTGTTGCCGGTTGCTTGCATGCATGTTCTTTAGCCTGATAGAAGCCAAAATGTCATGACTCAGAGAATGAGAGCATGGAAGATGAAGCATGTGTGTACAGGGTGCTCTGCCCCAACTCCACAGTTCTGAAGGGGTGTCTTTTACTTCCTGGTTGGTGACAGTCAAAAGGTTTGACTTATCCCCCTTATCTTTTGTGACAACAAGTTGGGCAGCGACAGTCTTATACAATTGCATACTTGGTGCTACAACAATTGCCTGTGCTCTTGCTGCTGACCCAAAGATGCTGTAAGCTATGTTAGCCACCTAGCCTACTTTCTCCAGACTTGAAATGCTATGTTGTGTGATGCTGCATTGCTGCTTTATATTAAAAGCCACACTGTTTTTATTTAATAATCGTCTTAGCTACTGTCAGAACTGAAATGCAATTTTAATCATCACTGTTAGCAGCAAATCCAATGTCGGCCAAAACAAACACGCAAAATCTTTGACAGGCAGAGGGTTCTCTGATTGGATGCCATGTGCAAGATGCACTCAAGTGCCCAGAGCCAATATAAGGGCATCTACTTCAGTGATATCTGTCAGGTACTTGGGACAAGAAATGGCTTACAGCAGCTTTAGCCGTCTTGCAACAACCTCTTTAAATTCTTTACTTTAACCCCCATTTGCTTTCCACCAAGTCAGTGGGCTTGCTCTCCAATCTCCCTTCCCTAACCCCCTGGTCTGGAGCACATCCCTCCTGGGTTCACTTGTGTGGGGGGCTGATTGGGGGGCGCAGTGGGGGGCCTGTATCAGTGTGCCTCTCTCTGTGTCACTCCAGGTTACGGGCTGGTGGTACAGGAAGAACTAGTTTCACCGGCCTCCATGCAGTACAGTCTACCTTCGCCACTGGGCAATGAGCCCTACTGGCAAGAAGTCTCGAGCATGGAGTGTGCACCCATCGCTACCACCGAAGAGGACACACTCATGGAGATGTCTGAGGTACAGGTTTGGCCCTCAGGCAATAGTCCTTCCATTGTGACTGTAGAGGACTCTTCACTGGAGTGCAGCAATGCTGATGACTCCGAGGCGCTACTGAACAGGAGTCTGGGCCCCTCAAGGAGCGGGACTCCCGGTGCAAACGGACCAGTGGGACTTTCTGCTCAGGGAGGGTTAAGTGGTTCCATCGAGTTACTTGAGGATCAATCCATTGGGGCGGATTCAGATTACAGTCCTGCTGGGATGCTGTGTCTGAGTGAAGGGGTCAACATCAATGCTCTGGACAGAGGTCAGGGTTTGGAGAGGTCAGTAGGGGCTGTAGGTCAAGAAGTCAGCAACATTAAAGACGGTTCCAGTGCAGGTTTGGGAGAAGGAGGAGGTGACGGCACAATCTTAGAAGATAGCATATCTCTCATTTCAGGGCAACAGCGAGTTTATGCTCGAATGAATGAGTCACCTGGGCTACGAAGACGGGCAGATCCTGGTGATGACAGGTGAGTTGCCCATTAGGCTTAGAATGACTTTGTTGACCAGTAGGGACTGTATATTCCTCAGGAAGTATCATCAGGTAATCCTTCTTCTTTTGATTTTAAAGACCGGTTATGCTTAAATGTGTAATGTACATGCTACTAGCATCACTGAACAGAATTGCAAAAAACTGCACTGTTGTGAAACAGGTTTCCCGAATTTTCTCCATGCTACAATAGTTTTGTCCCAGACCAATGTAACTTGTCGACCCACTATTGTGTGGAACTGGCCAAGAACATACAAGGCAATGTTTAAATAGTGCCACAGAGTTTAGTCTTTCTTCTCTGGGAAAATGGACTGAAATTATCAATGACTAATGAGCTCCTACTTTTAAAAGTTTTGGCCGCTAGAATGAGAACAGCCCATCATTCTAAATTACAAGCAGACTTTAGTCAGGGTAGTGCCGTATTTAAATTTTGACAAGAATGAATACCGGGCTGTGAAGGATAGAAGTACAGTTTGTTTAATGAATTGTTCTGATATTTAACAACATGCCAGTGGTTTAGCTGATGAAACATCTTTCCAAAAGACTTTAATTAGACAAAAACTCTTTAAAAGTTGTAAGGTCTAAACCAGGGGTGTCCAATCCTGCTCCTGTAGGGACACTTTCCTGCAGAATTTAGCTCCAACACAATGGTCTGGAAGTTTCTAGTAATCCTGAAGAACTTGATGAGCTGGTTCATGTCTGTTTAATTGGGACTGGAGCTAAACTCTGCTGGAAGTTGGCCCCAGTGGTGTCCAAAACCATAGTGGATGTTATTAAGTGCACTCATTCAGTCCTATAATGCACTACAATAAGAAGTGTACAACCAATGTATACTCAACAGATGGTTGATATTTGTAAGTGTGCTTATTATGTAGTGTGAATTTGAAGGGCGATTGTGTCAACGTGAGCGACAAAGGCTGTCCCAGTTCAAAGGCTCCTTCAAATTTGGCTTCCAAATGCACCCTTTGTTTCGTGGGGAATGAAGGGTACAACAGATGGACACTTTGTGGCCTCACCTACCCCAGAAATCATCGCGCCAGTGACAAGATTTTTTTAGAGAAATTGCTAAATTACACTTTTAAATGTAAGTATTAGGTTATAATTACTCAAGTAATCTAATGTATCTCATGATAAAAATGTAAAAATAAAATACATATATATATTGATAATGTGGTTCAAATGTTGACTTACATCTTACCAAGATGTGATTTTATATAGTTCATACACTTTGTGTACAAAAATGGACCACGGTGAACATATTTAGACAAGTTTTGAACCCTGTTTTGTTTTAGGCAGTTGAATATAACTTTTTTTTTTTAAATCCAGCTCATCAACGGCAGCTGTCAGAGTTGCTAAGTGACAAAAACAGTCCTTCGTAGGCTAGACCATCCCATTTAACAACCGTCAATCAAACCTTTGCGGCCTTCAAAGGTGTGGCCTTTGAAGTCTGAGTCCTTCAAAGGATGCAGCCTTTGAATTGGAACACAGCTAAAGGCAAGAAAATACCCATAATGCACTTTAAGGATTGTGCCAAATTAATTTCCACATCTCACCAGAAGATGGCGTCTGTATAGGTATTTATTTTTAATTGATTATTAAATACTTCCATCAAGGTTTATACATCCTAGTTTCCATGACAGTGTTTAACTTTCATTACTATTGGAGCTGCCAGTTTGCTAAGTTTTCTAATGATTATTAAACAGCAAGCACAAACTATGCAAAAGTGGCAACTCTGTCAGTGCACTCAGTGGCCGAATTTGCTCACTCATTTTCATTCACGCCTTCAAGTGGACTATGTTAGTGGACTAACGTAGGAAATAGTGAATGAGGCTATAGGTGGGGATTTTGAACACAGCACTGGTTTAACTTCAACCCTAATTAAACACACCTGAACCTGCTAATCAAGGGCTCCAGGATTACTAGAAACTTCTAGCCAGTTTTGGAGCAGTCTGGAGCTAAACTCTGCACTCATCAGATCATTTCATAAAGTCTTTATGGGAATGATGAATTGCACAGCCTTTGTTTATATAATAACCTCTTTTCACTGACTGTCTGTGGTTCTTTGTAACAGAAAATATCTTCTTCCACTAACAGTGATTATTGCAGACTGCATTGTCATTACCTCTTTATAATTGTCTGTCTCATTTCTCAGGTTAAGTGGTGGGTCCTTCCTGTCTTATCTACAGGATCAGGGGGCTCCTGGTTGGCACTCGGCCCCAGAACCAACCCAGAACAGAGTGGGGTCTCTACAATGCTCCCTACCTAGACAGGCAATGGAGTCTATGATGTCATCAGTACAAGCCACAGTGGACTGTGATTCTAAGCAGTCTTGCCTAGCCCAGGAAGCCCTTATTGAACCAGTGCGTGACATGGGGCATTCTGAGATCATCCACGGGCATTATCAAGGAACTCAGCCATTTGAGAAAGGTCTAGGCTTCCCGCACAGAACAGCTAACATTCGGGGTTGGGAGGACATGCGTCTAAGAGGACAGGTAAGATTTGGGAAAGACCTTGATTCAGATTTATTTTATCTGATTTCATTTGTGTTGTCATATATCAGGTACTTTCTGTTTATGCTGTGTCCTGCAATGAAAAGATGGAAGAGGTTGACTTTTAAGACTCTTACCACATCTTGAACAGTGGTGTAAATATTAATTCTGAATTGTCTATCTATGGAGTTTACAATAACAACAACAAAAGGTGTTTTATGAGAGAAGTCACAAACAATTTTGCCAAAGGTTGTATTTGGGATATGGCACTTCTCATTCATTTCTACAGTATCCTATGGTAATGACAGTGGTACAACTATCACAGCAATTCAATGACCTCAGTGCTATAATGTGATTGCTTATCAAGGCACACATTATACAAGTTGACCGTTACACTTTATCTAATGGTAGAGCTGTGGAGGTTGGTATCTCCCCAAAGTATCATCAAATTTTCAAACCTAAAAATATGGAGATATTTTTGCTGCATTATTCCAAATTAATAGATTATGATCCACAAATATGTGCAGAGATTAAGAAAAATTAAACCTATTCACAAATAAAGAGCCACCTTTATTTATAGGGCTTTATACAATACAAATTGTGTCAAAGCACCTTAACAGTGTCAAACAGGAAAATAGTTTATCTATAATGCAAGAGGACAATAACAAACAGTCAATTTTTCAGTTAAAGTCAGTTCATTGATGATTCAGTGATGTAATCATTAGGTTCAACTTTCTTCCAATAGTGTCTGTGCAATGAAAACGACAATATTGTCAGAAATTAAGCGTCCCCAACTACACAAGCCAAAAGTGATAGTGACTATAAACCAAAACTCCCAAGTAACAGAAATGGAGAAAAAAAACTTTGGGAGAATATTCAGCTTATTCAGACAGATTAAACTGACAGAGTGTGTTTGCCTCCCTAATAATGCTAGGTATTATTCCAGAATTTGGGCGCTAAATAGGAAAAGGATCTCCCGCCCGCAGTTGATTTTGATATTCTGGGTATTATCAAATGGCTAGAGTTTTGAGATTGCAGTGGAGGACTATAATGTGATATGAGCTCGCTGAAGTATTGAGGAGTTAAACCATTCAGGACTTTATAAGTAATTAGGAAGATTTTAAAATGTATACAATATTCAATAGGGGGCCAGTGCAGAGTTGACAGAACTGGGCTAATATGGTCATCCTTCCTTGTTCTAGTAAGAACATCTGCATTGTGGTCCAGCTCAAGTTTGTTTATTAAGGGCACAGGGCAACCACTCAATAAAGCATTACAATAAACTAAGCTTGAGGTCATGAACCCATGAATTAACATTTCTGCATTTGACATTGAGAATTTAGACACTTAAGATGGAAAAATGTGTTTTTACAAATGTTAGTTTTACTAATTGGCATGTTTTCTTCTATATAGAGCTTAGTATCATCAGCATAACAGTGAAAGCTAACACCATGTTTCCTGATTATATCTCCCAATGGTAGGTAACTTGAAAAGAGTGAAAAACAGCGGTCCTAGTTCTGAGCCTTGCGGTACTCCATACTGCACTTGTGATATGATACCTCTTCATTCACTTCTAAAAATTGATGATGGTCAGATAAGTAAGATTTGAACCATGCCAATGCAATTCCACTAATGTCAACATATTTTTGTAGTCTACTCAAAAGAATGTTGTGGTGGATAGTGTCAAACGCAGCGCTAAGATACAGTAGCACTAAAAGAGAAATGCAACCACGATCAGATGATAAAAGCAGGTCATTTGTAACTCTGATGAGAGCAGTCTCTGTACTATGATATAGTTTAAGTCCTGACTGGAAATCATCACAGATACCATTTAAAGTATGATTACGACAATGAGTAGGCCCTGACACGTGACCCCAATGCATCCTTTTCATTGTTAACATGAATATTAAAATCACCAATGATTAAGACTTCATCTTCAGCCAGCACTAACTCAGATAAATAAATAAAGAATTTGGCAAATGAATAGTATTCAGAAGACCATCTATGACTTTCCTTGTTTGCATTTGAGTGTAAAGGAGTTTTATTGGTTTTATCAATGAAGCACCATTACTTCAAACAAATTATACTTGAAACCAGAGCTCTGGGAAATACTGAAAAGATTACAATAATTTGTAGCAATACCTCCCCCTTTACCTTTTGCATGCAGCTCATGTTCAGTAATCTTAACCAAAAAGTAACCAAAAATGAAAATTAGGCTGTGTTTTACTCACCCCCGAGGCATCCTAGATGTATATGACTTTCTTCTTTCAGACGAATCCAGTCAGAGTTATACTGAAAATTGTCTTGGATCTTTCAAGCTCTATCATTGCAGTAGGCAGGTGTTGCATTGCTTCATTCCAAAAGATGTGAAATAAAAAGCACCCTTCCATAAAAATAAAATAAAAAAATGTCTCACATGGCTCCGGGGGGTGAACAAAGGCCTCCTGTAGTGAATCAGTGCGTTTTTGTATGAAAAATATCCATATTCCAAACGTAATCACTTGAATCTAGCTTGCACTCACTGTTGTAAACGGAAGCAGTTCTGGAGGAATTATGTATGAGGTCAGCTTTGCGCATGCGCCGCTCAGAAGAGATGCACATGGAAACGCAGCGGAGAGATCAAAACAAAACAAAACAACGGTCACTAATTAGAAGTACAAAATGAGGATTTGTAAAGAAGAATGTCGGAGGATTTCGATATAAGCTAAGAGGAGACTGGTTTTCCTTTGCTAAAGTAAGGAAACTTTGCTTTTTTTGATCCTGTAAACAAACGTTGGTTTTCACAAGACTCAAGCTCCCGGAGCTGCTTCTGTGTACAACTGTTAGCGCAAGCTAGATTAAAGTGATTATTTTTTTATTTTTTTTTATGGAAGGGCACTTTTTATTTCCCGTCTTTTGGAATGAAGCAAAGCAACACCCGCTGACTGCAATAATAGAGATTGAAAGATTTAAAGAGAATTTTTATTTTTAATATAACTCCAACTGGATTCGTCTGAAAGAAGAAAGTCATATACACCTAGGATCAGAAGACTTATCTTTTTCACCAGCACTTGACCAACTAATACTAGCACTTACCTTTTCTTTTCTTGTCTATCCTATTTTTGGAAAAAAAAAAAAACGTGCTACGAGTTCTGTGCTAGACTAACTGAGACTTGTCATGGCACCTGTATACTGTTGTTGTTCTCTTGTTGGTCTAATTGCTTCTATTGTTCTCATTTTTAGTCACTTTGGATAAAAGCATCTGCTAAATGATTAAATGTAAATGTAAAATGTAAACTAGGACATATAAGGGCAATAAAAATTGGTAGAGTAAAAGATTTGAATTTTGTTAGACCATTAGACTGTGTATCAAGCCAAGGCACAGTATTATATTTTACATGATTTTGAAAATGCCAGAGAAACAGCACTTTACAATTCAGCTATACTGTTATGGAAGCATCATGCTATTCAAGATGTAACAAAGTATCAAAAGGTAACTGACTAATAAATAACTGTATTTAACCTCACGATAAACACGTGAGTTTGTGTAATAGATGAAACTGTCAACTGTCAACCAGCCAACAGCATTTCCCAGTTTTTCAGCCAAGCAGTTTAAATGATGTATATGAGCAGCTATCTGGATCTAATGATGTATAAATCATTATAAATAGTGTTTTCAAACATATATTTAAAGTATTACAAAAATGATTGCTTTGAAAATTATGTTTGAATAGAAAAAATATTCTTTTTAATTCTTTTTTTAATCGTGTTGCAGGTGTGTTGAATATAAATGCATATAAATGTAAGACAAGATATATATTGGTTCACACAAACAATATTTCATATGAATCAGACTTACTAGTTTTGATTGTAAAAGTTACTTAACAACATCCAAAGTAAATGCACAGTTTTTGTTTACATTTTCCACTCAACAATTCCCAGAATACGCTGCAGTGATCTGGTACCCAGACGGTTATTTGGGCCCATATTTGATATTATACATGTTATAATACCCTATATTTGTCAACACATAGTGTTTTAAAAGGCAAAATATTTGGAATATTTCATTTTGAATAATGCACCAAAAATATCTCCACATAAAAGTAACCAATAGTGACATTCAATAGCAGTGTTGACCACCACGCGAAGGTGTGGGGACCCACGATTAACGATTAATTCAACTGATGATTCCTTTTGACCTTATTTATTACCGGCCCGGATAAATAGAAAGAAACAAAAAAGAAGCACACATATTTAAGTGGCGCTCAAAAAAGAAAGAAAACGTAAGAGATGGAATCCAATACTGAAAATTCGCCAAAACTTAAAACTGTATTTGTCTCAGTTTAAGCGGAAGCATGGAGCACGAGTGAACAGGTCACCTTTTCCACTTTACTACTAGTTATAGCACTGTGAATAAACTTCAGAAGGTATGTTGAAAGATACAGTACAAATTATTAAAATGTATCATGACTCATTCGAATCAACCATGTGCAACAAAACAGCTTGTGAACATGTAATGCTGCATTTACCTCAGGAAAGTATTCAATGTCCATAGCTCTCTAGAGAAATAAACTCTAGAGAGTAGTTTTTTTTTTTTTTTTTAATGAAATAGTAAATAGTAAAATGTAATAGTAAAAGTAAATAAAAATTTTAAATGGCACTTAATTCTATTTAATATTACTGCTGTGCAATTTTAAATAAAACATTACAAAGGTAATGTTCGGTCGGAGCCTCAGGCCTTGACAGGCAGTTAGCATGGTGGTCAGTCAGTCATAGTGGTCAGTCTGACTGTATAGTGCTATGGAGAACAAGCAACAGCAAGCCCAAGATGTTGTCTGTGACAGACCATGTTACAAGTGACTCTATTAAAAAACAAAAACTTACTTAACCCTAACGCTGCTAGAAACTCAAGTGGACAGAACTCGTTTGTGGTGGCACACACACACACACACACACACACACACACACGCACACAGACACAGAGGGAGAGAGAGACATATAGAGCCAGCCCCTAGATGGACACAACCCATTGGTTTCTAAATATACATCTTGTCTTTTTCTGTCATCTAGTGCTGCTCCCGCTCCACTGGCTAGTGGGGGGGGGGGATGTTATATATGGATTTGGAAAGCATGTACAGTAAGGTCATAAACTACACTGGTTTCTCAAAGACACACAGTGCTTTTACTAGCTGTGAAAATAACAGACTTTTTATAATTTGCATGAAAAATCACTTTTTTTTTGGAGGGGAGGCAGTTTTATTTAATTAATTTATTTAGTTATTGAAAGAAATGAATGCTTGTATTCAAAGACACATTAAGTTGATTAAAAGTGACAGTAAAGACATTTATAATGTTACAAAAGATTTCTGTTAAATAAATTCTGTTCTTTTGACCTTTTCTATTCATTTAAAGATCCTGCAAAAAAGTATCAAGATTTCCGCAAAAAATATCAGGCAGCATAACTGTTTTCAACATTGATAAAAATCAGAAATGTTTCTTGAGCAGCAAATCAGCATATTAGAATGATTTCTGAAGATCATGTGACACTGAAGACTGGAGTAATGATGCTGAAAATACAGCTTTGATCACAGGAAAAAATTATATTTTACAATATATTACAATAAAAAACAATCAATCGAAATTGCAATAATATTTCACAATATTACTGTCTTTTAATGTACTATTTTTACTCACATTAAAAAAAAAACACATTTAAAATTCTTACTGATCCAGAACTTTTGTCCAGTAGTGTAAGTCTAATTAAAAACGACTTGTTTTTAATAATTAACATGACACTTGAAAGTATTCTGACACAAACATTCTGATGAAAATATGTATAGTGTAATTGATGCAAATGTCTGCTCAGTTTAACTCTGTAATACTACATGTAAACCAAGGGAGGCACCTGGTGTGAAAATGCTGTTGTTTAAATGTTTGCAGCTGTTCGTTCACTCACAAACTAAGAGCCACAACAAGAGAGTTGTCCTCACATTGTGGGTATTTAAAGCATACAGATCACATGTGCAATCAGACACTGGACAGAAGGGAGATGTTTTTGGAAAGCTGAGCAGGGGGGGGGGGGGGGAGTGAGAGAGGGAGAGAGAGAGAGTGCAGTTTAAAAAGGAAGCTGAATAAAGAAATGGCCGAGGAAGGAATAGGCTCGGATTAAGAACCGCCTGCTTTCTTCAAATGAAAGCTGTGGAAAGAGTGGAAGACTAAGGGAAACTGGGGGAAGATAACATCCTTCCCCAAATCTTTAGACCTCACCTCGCTGCTGGAGCGTGTTTCTGTGTGCTTGTGAGAGAGCGACCGCCACACTATGTGGGCACTGGTGACTGAGCTGCTGTTCAGCTTCGTGCTGTTGGCCTTCATGGTCATCAGCTGCCAAAACGTCTTGCATATCGCCAGCAGCTCTGTCCGATCGGTGCTGGCCTTCATTCACACTCAACTGGATCGTGAGCTGGGTGAGAATGAAAGTGTGGCTGATGAAGAGGAAAATTTCACCACTCGAGTTGTGCGCCGCAGAGTTATATTGAAGGTACAGACGATTGTTGTCGAAAAAAGAGACACAAAATGCATGAGGTTGTAAATCTAGTGGATTACAGTGACACTTGGGTGGTTGTTTCAGTTTCATTTGACCTCATTTTAGTGCACTCCTGCAAACAAGCTTGAAATGCAAATGGTCTGTAAGAAAAATAGTACTGTTAAAGTGTAATTGTTATTGTTATATGTTTTATATGTTGGTCTAGTCATTGGCACATGTTGAATTCAAACAGACACATCTTTCTTGCACTTTTCACATAAACTGTTTTGTAAATTTGTTAGGTTTTTACATTATAAAAAAGATTGGCAACCTTTCCTGTCTGCCGTCCTCCTGAAGGATACTTTTTAAAAGGTGTCATGAAAAGGTTTTTTTTTTGGTCACACTTTAGTTTAGGGATGATTTCTCACTAATAACTATTAACTGCCACTCTTGCATAGACTCCTAATTTGCTGCTTATTAATAGTTAGTAAGGTAGCTGTAAGTTTAAAAATAGGAAATTAAAAATAGGTTTTAAAAATGTTTCTTGAGGTTCACTTATAAGTTTAGTAGCTAGTACTTATTTAGTAGCAAAAAAAATATAAATAAATAAATAAAAATAATTTCAGTAGTAAAAAAAATAAATAAATAATAATAAAAAAATTCAGTGGTGGACGAAGTTCTCAATTCAAGTACTTGATTAAAAGTACAGATACCCTAATAAAATATTACTTTAAGAATATAAGTTCTCCTTTTTAATTTAACTTGAGTAAAATTAAAAAGGTAATTGGTTTTAATTGTACTTAAGTATTACAATTAAAATGTTCTGACCAATGAACAATGTTTACCTATTTTGCCATTTTAATAAGGAAGCTTATTGGAAGAAGACACTTATGTATTGATCTGCAAATAAGCAAAAATGTATTTTTTTTAAATACCAAAACATACATTGTCAAGTTACTGTTAATTCAAGTGTGCAAACAAGTGAAAATAAAACATACTTTTTAGTATTTTAAAATGAAGAAAATCTATGTGTGTAAATGTGTGGTGACTATATAAAAACAGACTTTTTAGGAAGAATGCAATTGAGTTATATCGTCAACAGCTGCAATCAAATCAGTTCAGTTCAGAATCAGTTTGTTTGTGAATCGGATATCATTGTCACATCTGGGAGCAGGTGTCAGTTTCTTCAGTTCGACATAACAAGGAGCAATATTTTTTAATGAAATATAATTAGTAAAAAGTATGATTTTATGCTTTGGAATGTAGTAGAGTAAACATTTCCCAAATGAAAAATACTCTGAGATATAACATATACTTAAAAAAAGTACTTAAATACAGTAACAAAGTTAAAATACATTGTAGATGTCCTAGTAAATATAATGAATGTAAGACCTAATGACAAATTTTGCAATGTTTTCATTGCATTCATTGTATATATTTAATCATTACACTGTGCTTTTTTCATTATTTTAATTTGGTATTGGCATCTCTATCACCCTGCATCACAAATCCATAACACCACCTGGAAACACTGGTAAACAGTGATGTATCCCACTCATGATAGAGATACATGGACCTCTGTATCAAAGCCTTAGCTTTTGCATGGGTGGTTTGTCAGTGTTTCATTTAAAATAATTTATGTTGTGTTTATAAGTATGTAATTTGCAGCTGTTTTTTACTCTGATTGAATGGTGCACTGAGGAATAAATCTGATGATACATATTCATCCTTTTCAAATATGTTTATTACAGTGTAGAACAATCCCCTTATCAGCAGCTTTAAGCAGTGAAGGTGTGAAATCAGAAACCCAGGAAGGTTCAAATAATCATCCAAACACAAGGAGAGCAGTGTTGCTATCTGACCTAACCAGCAGCCAGCTGATGCTCACTCTCTGGAGTCCTTGTTTGCACAGGAGCGTTGTAGTTGAATAGTGATACACTGCTAATTTTAAAGGCAGATTTTAAATATAGATCATATTGACCTTTAGCCAACATTTTTTTTGACTAGACACAGGACGATTGCAAGCATGTCAAACCAAAGAGTGAGTGAAGCACACAAAGGAGCATGTCACCTTTTTAAGTTGCTTTTATCATATCTCATCTAGGGTGATGAGGCAGAGGATCTTCCAGGAGAGCAAGTGAGCGAGGAGCAATTTACAGATGAGCATGGCAACATCGTCACCAAAAAGGTCAGCAGTCTCATCATGCTTCTTTGCCTGCAGCAAAGTCATTTCCGCTCATTCGCATGTGAAATCCCTCTCAAATGCAATGAAAAATGAAATTTGTTGCGTTTCTTGCACTGTTCCAAAGCTTTATGAGCTGCCCTCATAGACATAGGCCTTTCAGTCAGTCACGTTCAACGTTAGATCTCCTGAGAGCCCAGTCATCTTTGAGTGTAACAAAACAAGCCAATGTCCATTGGGACATTGTGAGATTTGCATTGTGCACCCCGCACACACAGTGGGTGTTTAAAAGACGGAGCACTGCAATCGCACATTCAGCTTTTTGCATCAGGGCCGAGCGTCTGTGTTCTAAAGCAATCATATGAGAGTGTGCAGTATGAGCATCTGTAAAATGATGTTCCCCTGGGCGCTTCACTTGAAAAGAACAATCTCCCTAAAAGAGTGACACGGTTGTGACGTTGCTCCTTTTAAAGATGTCATTCCACCCATGGGTTTTTGGATTGTCTGACAGTCACAATCACTGTCTCACGTGCCTGGCTTAAAGCTCACTGAGAAGCTTTCGTGGAGTCAAGTTCCTATTGCGGGAAAATTACCATTGTGATAATGTTGTAAAGACTCAAGTACCTCAAATGAGGCGGAGCCCCTCTGCTATATCCTGATCTAGTTCCTCCTCACGGGAGAGGACTCCTTCAGCAAATAGCCAGGGTGGCCAGAGGATCACAGTGAGGGCTCCCCTGCCGAGTATGTCTCCGTGGGCCCCTCACTCCTCTAACACACTGCAAGCTGTGGAGCTTCTAAATGATGCTGCTGGTACTTTTCATGGACCTAGCATGTAATTCGGGACTCCAGCAGAGAGCTGGATGTGGATTGCTGCATCAGAGGTTGAACTAGGGTCCTCCGGGCATGAAGACTCGGCTGCGTTGCCCCATTTGGGAAAGGTAGCATTGACAGAGTCAGACTCAGAGCTGACAGTGATGCTTTCCTGGGCCTCCGAGAGCATCGGCCTCATGTGGAAACCTCCACCATGTCCCGAATATTTGAAGCTGGATGATTGGTCCCTGTTGGTGCCACACACTGACCATCAGCATCCATCCCCGGTACCTTTCTTTCTGGATGTGCATGAAGAGGTCACTAGGTTGTGGAGGGCACCCTACTCTGCCTGAAACCAAGCCAGTGCTTCTTCCACCCTCACAGTCCTCCATGGTGGAGCGACCAAGAGATCCGTCGAGAACCCCCAAGTCGAGGGTGCTATTACAATGCAGTTGTGTCCACAGAGTACTGCCTCCTGGTGGTGTAATCTGCATCACCCATCCAAGGCCTCTAAGTTCTTGTCCGATCTCACGGCCAAGGCTTATGGAGTTGCTGGACAGGACACTTCTGCCATGGCCCTCCTGCAAGTTTATCAGGCCAAGGCGCTCAAACAAATGCATGAGGTTAGTTCTGACCCAGGTTTGATGCAGAAACTGCACACAGCGACAGGCCTCGCCCTACTAGAGACAAAAGTTACTGCGCGGTCCCTCAATCATGTAATGTTCACCCTGGTGGTCCAGGAACGCCACCTAGTGCTGAACCTGGCAGATATGAGGGAGGCCAACAAATCCAAATTTCTCCCAGGCTGGCCTCTTCTGCGACGCAGTCGAGAACTTTGACAAATTTTCGGCTGCACAAAAGCAAATGGAGGGAATCAAACACACCCTGACCGGCAGCCAACTCTGTCCCCACCTCGCCGCCAGCTGCAGCTCCTCCATCTGTTTGTCACTGTGGGTGCCCTCCTGCGGCCCCCACCTCTGCTCCCACATAGCCACAGCAGCAGCCTCCACCCAATCCACAACGTGGAGACAAAATTTCATGAAAAGAGCAGTTTTCTCTTTCTATGGATCCCAGGAGGGCACGGATGACAATGTGTGACGCCACACCCCACCACTCTCATCCCCCTCTTCTATCGCCAGCAGGCAGCAGGGCCCGGTTCGAGGACACCATGCCTTCTCATGCACCCTCTGTTATCCAGAGTATTATTTGGAGGAAAGAGACATTATGTCCCGTCGGCACAATTGCTGTACCACCCCTGAACAACTGGGACACATTGTCTTTACTCCTCACCAAAAAACTGAATATGCGGTTGCACTTACTCTTCCTTATATACCCGCTGTGTGGGCAGGGTTCACAATGCAAATCTCACACACCAATGTCCATTGGCTCGTTTTGTTACACTTGAGGTGGTTGGGCTCTCTGGCGAGATCCCAATTTGTCTGACGTAACATCTCCATTCCCTCCTTCAGAGAACGAGGGTTACATACGTTACAGAGACGTTTCTGAATTCTATATACAAACCCTTTAAATGACAGAAAACCAGTCAATGGTGCTACCTGAGTGTTTCTAATAAACAGCTTAGGGAATGACTGCAAATGTCACATCTATCTTTCTTCTGTTTACCAATCGCTAAATATGTTTTGCTCTTTTGAAAAGTCATAGAAACGCTATATTAGCAATATTACTGAAATCTAACCTGTTTCATTCATTCATGTATGAATGACAAATATGCATCACAAAGTTTAATTTCTTTATGTTAGAACTGTGCATTATATTATACTGTCTGTGTGTCTATGTAAAGCACTTAAATGTGCCACATGGGGTTATGAAGGTGTCTGTATAGGTAGCAGACAGCAAGGCAGCTCACTAAATTTTGAAACAGCTCTTAAAGTCAACATTAAGTAAAAACAGAACAGAGTAATTCAGTAGGGGTTGACAAAGAAACGCACCTTTATGTTGAGGTACTTTTGAGGGTAAAACTAAGGTGACCATATGTGCCATTTTTCCTCGGCACGTCCTGGCCAAGATTTTTATATTGCCTAAAATATCCAGGTTTTGGCTTTGTTTACGCTGTGCAGACCAACCGTTCAATGTTATGACATTGAAGTACTGTGAGAGTTAGCAGACACAGACACAACTCATGCTTTCGAATCTCTCTTGCGGTACTTTAATGTCATACACCAATCAGTCTGCGCAGCACTGCTTCATGTCGAACACACTTAATATGTATATCTATTTGCATCACTTTGACTGTTCTCTGTAGATCACACCTTCTCACGCACTACGATTGGTCGATTATGTACAATGCCTGCATGTTATTGGTCAAACTACTTTTCGATCATTACCTTCAGCAGGTATGAAACCAGAAAAACAAAGCCAAAACCTAGATATATTAGGTAATATAGAAATCCTGGCCAGGACGTGTCTGGGAAAATTGGCACGTATGGTCACCCTAGGTGAACCTGACCTGCAACTTTTTATGTTGACTTTAAGTGCAACTTTTGTCAAACATCCTAAGACATTACTTTTGCATGTTTCTTACATTGTTTTTCATCTTCTCCTTCATTCCTTCTCATGCACCCTCGGCTCATCCACCGATTGTCAATGATCTCACCCATCTGTGACGTAGATTGTGAGGAAGGTGGTCCGGAGAGGAAAAGGGGAGGAAGGGGGTCAGGAGCTCATCATAGAAGGGCTGCCGCAGGATATCAATGAGCCAGACGTTGATGGAGAACAGTACATGAGCTATGCCGTCCTGGGCCGTGACAGCAAGGTGGGCTTTTGAGTTAGCTGGGCGTGTTACACCAGGACTGACAGGATGTGGTGGTTTGAGGAGGAATATGTTGCTAGATGCTTGAATATAGTAAAGGCTTAGACCAGGAAACACCAAAGTTTAGTTTCTTTTTGTTTTTTTGCATTATAGATCTTATAGACGATGTGCTCCACATAAGACTGAAGATTATAATGTATCTGCAAGAATGCTCCATGAATCCTTTAAAGGAAATTAAACATTTCACCTTTAAGAAACACAACAAGAGTTCTCCTGGTTATTGAGGACATTTGTAAGAAGAAATAACATGTTCCAAGTTACTGAAATGGGAGGACAATATACACTCTGGAGAATGTGAGAAGCTTGTAAGCCTGTATAAATGCACTTTAAACTTTAGAAACTTTTAATAAATTTGTCCTTAATATTAGAATTTTAAGTAAGCATTTAATAGGACTGGATATAACTTGTTATATTCTACCATGCTACACTACTCATACTACTATTTCTGCAGTATGTACAGTGCAAACTAGATGTATGCATGGAGAATTGACCTATTTGCAGTATAAAGAAATATCCATTTCCAAAATCATCAACCCATATTTAACATCTTTTTCTTTACTCATTACTTAATCTGACTGACAAATGGTGAGATTTCACACAAAGGTGGAATATTTTATTTGATTGTATTAATAATTTCGTTTAAATGTATTTCCAAGAACATGACTGGAAATCACTCACTAAATTAAACATACTGAGGTCCTGTGTTGCATACTACTGTTTAAAGCACTGAATACTGTGTACACCCTAAAAATTCTGGGTTGTTTCAGCGCAACTTTGGGTCAAATATGGACTAACCCAACCATTGAGTTCAATTTTTTAATTAAAATTTTAATCCAAAAGTTGGGTTAGTCCATATTTGACCCAAAGTTGCATTGAAACAACCCATTGTTTCACATATTATTCTTAAATACACTGAAAAAAATGGGAAAACCAAAAATGTGTCAAAAATATTATGCGTCAACATCACTAAACCAACCTATATAGATTTAGACCAACAAAACCATTTTTATGGGTTAAATAAAGTACATTTAAGGTAATAATTGCAGGTTTAACCGTGTAGTAAGCACTATGTCGTGTATACTGTGGAGTATGTGGTAAGCATTGAATTAGTATTCATTCTGAACAAAGCCTATGCGGCTTGTGACTTTTAGGAATGAGACTTGTAGATCTTGTAGAGGAAATGACATCACCAGGTTGATTTCATATGTGACTCCTCTTTGTGGGCGTCACAGTTAACCCTCATTGATAACTTCATTTGATGTTTATTATCATTCGTTTCTATATGGTTTATGTCAAGTTTCCCTGTATACACTCGACTTGAATTAAACTTGACTGTGAATGTGCCCGTCCTTCTGTGCTGGCCTTTTCTTATGCTATTTGCTTTTCTCTTTCTATCCTGTTCTCTTTATCCTCTCCCATTCATTTTCTCCTGAACCATGTCTTCTCCATGCTATCTTCTTGTTTTTTGTGTTATTGCACGTTTTGCTTATTGAACTTGATCTCTTTTCTGTTAACACATCACCTATTTGATTCACTTTGCCCTCTTCCATCTGTTCTGTTACTCTTTGTTACTCATTCACACTCCCGTCCCTTCATTTCTCTGTGCTTCCCTGGATGCCGCTCCTCTCCCGCCCCACCTGCTCTCCGCCACAGCCGGATGTTGTGGATGTGAAGAGGGGAGGTATTCAAATAGTCAAATGTGCGAGTCTGCGGAGAGTAAAGCAGTGAGTCTGACTCCCTCCTCCCTCCAGGTACAAGACATTGCTGCACTTTGTGCTAATGTAATCCTGCTAACCATTGAGATTCAGTTAAAAAAAATATATTTTTCCAGCTCAGGCCTGATGTAATATAAACACCATTACTGATCAATAAAGTTGCTGGTTCTTAAACTATAACCCTCAATCCTAAATAAGTACTTACAGCCTTTCTAAGTACCAATAGTTATTTAGCATTCTTAAGCCTGATCCTAAAGTACTGTTCAAATGTTTGTGGTTTTTGAGAATATTTAATGTTTTTGAAAGCCTCTTAAAGGGATAGTTCACCCAAAAATAAAGAAATTGTCGTCATTTACTCACCCTCAAGTTGTTCCAAACCTGTATGAATTTCTTTCTTCTGTTGAACAAAAAAGAAGAAGTTTTTTTGTAGTATTTTTTTATATAAGTTTTTGTTGTACGTTGTTTTCTTTTTTTTTTTTTTTTTTTTTTTTATAAAAACGATTTTAAAAAGTTTTGGGACTGTGTAAATTGTGAGTAAAAAAGGAATGGAATAATTTACAAATCTCATAAACTTATATTTTATTCACAATAGAATATAGGTAACACATCAAATGTTGAAAGTGAGACATTTTGAAATGTCATGCCAAATATTGGCTCATTTTGGATTTCATGAGAGCTACACATTCCCAAAAAGTTGGGACAGGTAGCAATAAGAGGCCGGAAAAGTTAAATGTACATATAAGGAACAGCTGGAGGACCAATTTGCAACTTATTAGGTCTACTGGCAACATGATTTGGTATAAAAAGAGCCTCTCAGAGTGGCAGTGTCTCTCAGAAGTCAAGATGGGCAGAGGATCACCAATTCACCCAATGCTGCGGCGAATAGTGGAGCAATATCAGAAAGGAGTTTCTCAGAGAAAAAATGCAAAGTAATCAAGTTTGAAGTAATCATCATCTACAGTGCATAATATCATTCAAAGATTCAGAGAATCTGGAACAATCTCTGTGTGTAAGGGTCAAGGCCGGAAAACCATACTGGATGCCCGTGATCTTCGGGCCCTTAGACGGCACTGCATCACATACAGGAATGCTACTGTTATGGAAATCACAACATGGGCTCAGGAATACTTCCAGAAAACATTGCCGGTGAACACAATCCACCGTGCCATTCGCCGTTGCTGGCTAAAACTCTATAGGTAAAAAAGAAGCCATATCTAAACATGATCCAGAAGCGCAGGTGTTTTCTCTGGGCCAAGGCTCATTTAAAATGGACTGTGGCAAAGTGGAAAACTGTTCTGTGGTCAGACGCATCAAAATTTGAAGTTCTTTTTGGAAAACTGGGACGCCATGTCATCCGGACTAAAGAGGACAAGGACAACCCAAGTTGTTATCAGCGCTCAGTTCAGAAGTCTGCATCTCTGATGGTATGCGGTTGCATGAGTGCGTGTGGCATGGGAAGCTTACACATCTGGAAAGGCACCATCAATGCTGAAAGGTATATCCAAGTTCTAGAACAACATATGCTCCCATCCAGACGTCGTCTCTTTCAAGGAAGACCATGCATTTTCCAACATGACAAAGCCAGACCACATACTGCATCAGTTACAATATCATGGCTGCGTAGAAGAAGGATCCGGGTACTGAAATGGCCAGCCTGCAGTCCAGATCTTTCACCCATAGAAAACATTTGGCGCATCATAAAGAGGAAGATGCAACAAAGAAGACATAAGACAGTTGAGCAACTAGAAGCCTGTATTAGACAAGAATGGGACAACATTCTTATTCCTAAACTTGAGCAACTTGTCTCCTCAGTCCCCAGACGTTTGCAGACTGTTATAAAAAGAAGAGGGGATGCCACACAGTGGTAAACATGGCCTTGTCCCAACTTTTTTGAGATGTGTTGATGCCATGAAATTTAAAATCAACTTATTTTTCCCTTAACATGATACATTTTCTCAGTTTAAACATTTGATATGTCATCTATGTTGTATTCTGAATAAAATATTGAAATTTGAAACTTCCACATCATTGCATTCTGTTTTTATTCACAATTCGTACAGTGTCCCAACTTTTTTGGAATCGGGTTTGTACTATGGAAGTCAATGGCTACCAGCAACTGACTGGTTACCAACATTCTTCAAAACATCTTCTTTTCTGTTCAACAGAAGCAAGAAATTCATACAGTAAATGTCAGAAATGTGGGGCCAGACTATCCCTTTAAAGTGATACTCCATCCCAGTATAAAAATTTGGTCATTAATCACTTACCCCCATGTCGTTCCAAACCCGTAAAAGCTTCATTTGCCTTCGGAACACAGTAAAAGATATTTTAGATGAAAAGCGGGAGGCTTGAGACTGTCCCATAGACTGCCAAATAAATAACAGTGTCAAGGTCCAGGAATGACTTTATTTAACAATTCCTCTCCTCTGTGTCATTATTTTTGTTTTGTTTAGTATTCTCGTCGCTTCATAACGTTACGGCTGAATCACTGATGGCAGATGGACTATTCTGACGATGCTTTTCATACTTTCCTGGAGCTTGACATTGTTCTTTATTTGGCAGTCTATGGGACAGTCTCAAGCCTGCCGCTTTTCATCCAAAATATCTTTTACTGTGTTCCGAAGGCATTAAAGAACAGTGTCAAGGTCCAGGAAAGTATGAAAAGCATCGTCAGAATACTCCATCTGCCATCAGTGATTCAACCGTAACGTTATGAAGCGACGAGAATACTTTTTGTACATGAAGAAAACAAAAATAACGACACAGAGGAGAGGAATTGTTGAATAAAGTCATTCCTGGAACTTGACACTGTTATTTATTTGGCAGTCTATGGGACAGTCTCAAGCCTCCCGGTGTTCATCCAAAATATCTTAAATTAGTCTGATTCTAATATGCTGATTTGATGCTCAAGAAAGATTTCTGATTATTTTCAATGTTGAATACAGCTCTGCAGCTTTAATCAGTTTAATGCATCCTTGCTGAAAATAATTTTATAAAAATCATCTAAGTGAGCATGTGTAGGCTATGATAAAAGCTGGATTTTAAAATAAAAATGAATTATTTAAGCATGGAGGTACATGTATAATTGCGTATAAGGTGTGCCCTCAGTTATGTTGGATGTTGTACTTTCTTAACCCACGTTTCATCTCACTGCATTAACTCCTAAAATACTCTGACATCTTGTCCATTTCCAACTAATATTGGAATAATATCCTTCCCTTTTAGTTACAGAATAACTTGTGTTTATGTATTTTACCCAGGTTCATGATCCTATAGGAATGCATACGGGATCCTGTTCCTGTCCTCTCATAATTTGAGATCTAATAAGAATCCTCTATGAATCATATTAGAAATGAAACTACAGAATTTTTTATTCTTGTTAGATGCTGTGTAATGTTTCTTTATTTTTGCAGCAAGGCCATAGAAGAACCATTTCTGGTTCCTCAAAGAACCTTTCAGTGAACAGTTATTAAAAGAACCATTATTTTTTTCTTAGTTTAAACACTCAAAACTAAAGGTGCTTCAAAAAGTTCAAGCGATGCCATAGAAGAACCATTTTTGAACCGTTCAGTCAAAGGTTCTTTAAAGAACCATCTCTTTCTTACCTTTTTATAATCTGAAGAAGCTTCTTTTGTGATACAGAAAGGTTCTTCAGATGTTAAAGGTTCTTTATGGAACCATTTAGACAAAAAGCTTCTTCTATGGCATTGTGAAGCGCCTTTATTTTAAGAGTGAACCTTTTACCACTAAGAACCTGCAACGGTTCCATGCATGTTAAAGGTTCTTTATGGAACCACTGATGCCAATAAAGAACCTTTATTTTAAGAGTTCCTTTAATTAATGTTGATGTTCTACTGAGATTTTTTTTGTCCTTTTGGGAATTTTATTTTTAAAGATCCTGTACACATTCCTTTTTTAACTGGTAACTGGTGTCATTCCTGTATAAAAGCATGCTGTATTTATTCTTATATTAAGGTATAGTTTGAATAGTTAGGTAATTTATGGTCACTGTCTGGTCTATATGATTAATCAGTTGAACTACCAGCTGGTAGATCTGGTTTTGACCTGGTACATAATACTAGTAAGAGCTGGGAGACCAATATGGACCAGCAACAAACCAGCCAAAACATGCTATTTTGGTCTGAATGTCATGAGTTCTTGTAAGATCGCAGATTCATTGTAACCTTCCTTTCTATTTTTCCAACCTAGGACTTGACACCTACACCCAAACCATCCTTCACTGGCACATGATGAGCGTCAAATAAAGAAGAAAACCAAACTAGAGCGCTGGCGATAGGCGATGGATATCAACTACAAAAAAGAGATTTTAGGACTTTTTTAACAAGCAAAACAAACACTAGTGGATAGAAGCATGATTTCTTATAAAATGAAACCAAACCATGAAAAAAAAAAAGCAAGCATCTGAGAAGTGCTTCCTGTAATCTCAATATCAGCATGTGAAAGTGCTGTCGCATGGCCTGCCTTTACAAACAGCACTGACTGCAAGCAGTTATGAGGTGAGAAAATACTGTCGTACCGCAAGGGCTGTTAAATGGTGGGGGGAAGGACTTTGGCCAACTGGATGTGGTTTGGGGGCACGTGGGACACAAATGCTAGAGCAAGAGTTTCCTGAAATTTAGTCTTCCAGAACACAATACTACTGAAAAGGTTTCCCACCAGGAGTCGTCTGACCCTCTTGTACTGCTATTATACATAATATGCACTCAAATATGATGTGAATGTACCCTCTGTGTGCGTGTGTTCTTTTACACAGCCAAAAAAAAAAAAAAAGACAACAACCTATGCGATGCTGCTGCTGTCTCAATACTTGCTCCTGAATTCTTGTTCAGTCCAATAGTACATGTCTTGTGTATTGTAAAGGTATAATTGTGTAGCAAACGAGCTGTGAAGTCCTGTGTTGCCTGAGATAGACTAGGCTCAAGGGTTGCAGTTTGAATGTTTTCAGTGGGATACAGTACATTGGACGTACTTTCACATCACTGTGGGGCTCTGTATGTACACGTTTGCAGCGCTGCAGCAAGATTGTTTTTGTTCTGTATACATTGCAAACCTCTGCGTCATATGAGCTTCCTCTTAATAACTTGATATGCACAGAGGAGCTTATAAGCGTTATATTAACATTTGCATTATCCACCTTTAGCATTTGTGTTATAGTGGAAAGACTTTCTTCCGAGTCCTTCTGAGCAAAAAGGCTGCTTTTTTTTTTCTTTTTTTTAAAAGAAAAATGATATTTAAAAAAGTCTAATCTTTCAGTGAAGTAAAATTGTTTGGAAACTGTAGATAAAGGCTGTTAGTACATTAAAATAATAATTGATAATTAATCTTGTGGTTTGTTTTGTAGGTAATCATTCAACATATTCCCTATTAAGGAAAGAAAATACAAAATTATGGTGCAAAGATATTTGGTAACACTTTACAATAAGATACAAAATTTGCTGGCATTAGTTAACATCACTAACAATAAAAACTACTTCTAAAGCATTATTAATCTTAGTTTGTTAATTTTTAAATAATTATTCTTCTACAATATGGAATCCCTTTAATCCCATATCCAGATATAACTTAAGCCCAAAGTGTACTTTTATGCTTAAATATCATCATCATCAGCATAGTACCTGCATGCTGTACACACACAGACTATACTGAAGTATATGCTGGGCTTCACAGGTTTACAGTGGGATATGAAAGCTTGGTTAGTGACCTTGGTTTGCCAATTATTGGCAAAACATTTAATACTAGTATTACTACTACTACTATTACTAATATAACTTCACTGAAAGGTTAGATTTTTTTCTCCTCATCTTATAGACATTTCTTAACAGTATATTTTTCATTGTCTTTTTGTTCACCATTACAGATGGTACTAATACTCGTGGTGTGCACTATATATTCATTTTAGGGAGAACAACACACTCTGTATTGTTTCTCATTTTTAAAACCAAACATTTTCATTAATGAGAATAGATGTGTAATGATTTTTTTAGGCACTCAACACATGCTTGACAAAAAGGTGTGAACAATACAGTCATCTTTGCCTCTCTTATGCTTGATGAAGACACGTAGCCACTGAGCACTGTGATCAGACTGTTCACTGTCCCACAGCAGAGCAGACCTGACTTCATACACACAAACACACACACACACACACTAATTATAATGTGGATTATCTGGACCTGCACTGATGTTATTCTTTTCCACTCGTATCGTTCTTCAGGAGTTTTTTTAGCTACAGCAGACAGTCCAGTTGCAGAGCTGTTGTTTCCATGCACGGCTCAGCACAATATCATATTATGCAAACGGTGATCACTGCAGCACTGGTTGGCCATCATCCCAACTGCATGGCCTCCATGCAAACAATCTAATTTTAGATCACGTATTTATGTAGCATCTAAACAGCATACAGCCTTCAACCTGAAATCATTGTGTGAATTTAAAGGGTGAAACAAAATAATCTCAAAAACCTCAAATCAAGCATCTCAGATGTATGGAAATAAAATTCAGTTACTGATGTCATAAGAGCATGATACCAAATATAGGCCATTTATTGTAGCATTGTATGGCATGCCTTAGCATTGTTTTTTTTAAAGCTTCATTGTCTTTGGTTCTTTGTACACCACATTCAAATCACATGAATAACACTGAATCTACATTTTTAAGCATCACTTTTAATATTATTCATAGAATCAATTCATATAAGGATGCACATTAATGATAAAAAACAACAAATCTATGTCTTCCATTAAAAAAATTTTTATTTTATAATATATTATTGTTTTTAATCATCCATTTTGCCTATGGATTATTAAAGTTATTTATTTATTGATTTATTTATTTTTATTGTATTGGGCTTGGATATAAAATTAATTGACTTACTGGGAAAATATCTTCCCAACCATGCACTGAAACTCTTGGATATGATAATATGTCAACAAGCTCTTTATTCATATCCTATGTGCTTTCGTTTTTTTTATTATCGTTTTTTTTTTCAGGTTTCAGATATTCTCATTTATGTGGTTTGGGATTTCCAGCACTTAAGGTTGAACTTCTAGGAAAAAGTAAATGCAGCCACTCTGCTGGCATTGATGTGTCCTCCCTCCAGTCCCTCCCTGAACCAAACTCAAATAGCACAGATCACAGTGACTGCGTAAAGTATTTGGGCCGGTCCATTCCAGTATGGCAGCAAGGATACGTTACATTAGCAATGCAGTTGTTTGATGTCTAAGCAATGGTTTAAACCAACCTCTTGCAAAAATGTGAACTGTTGCAAAATTACAGAATATTTATACTCCTATTTACTACAGAATGATTTGAAATCAGTATAAACGCAATAGCATATTACAAAAAAAAGGAATGCAAAATGCACACTTGCACAGAAAAGATGTTTTTAATACATCTTTTAATACATATATATAATTATATTTAATAAGAATGCTTTGCACTTGCAAATGGGAATTTATGACCTGCTATTTAGGAATATGGGAATACTTTGATGTCATGGATGTACTTATAGTATCTTAGCAAACAAGACTGCAGGGGGGTGCCTGTGGGAATATAGAAGCATTGTGCTTCTTTAAACTTTATTTCGTTTTATTTATGGATTTATTTTTATCGCTACTATAGGTCTTTGAATCAGACAAGATTTTAAATGTCTATATAAACATAGAAATATTCAACCCTGTACACCAGCTGAAGATACATTTACAGAATTAATAAAGAAATAAAAATTCACAAATGGATTTTTGTGGTCATTCCTTTTATTTTACTAAAATGAAAATTTACTCACCCTCAGGCCATTGGAGATGTAGATGAGTTTGTTTCTTCATCAGGTTTGGAGAAATGTAGCACTGCATCAGTGTCTCATCAATGGATGCTCTGCAGTGAATGGGTGCCGTCAAAATGAGAGTCCAAACAGCTGATAAAAAATATCACAATAATCCACAAGTAATCCACAGCACTCCAGTCCATCAGTTAATGTCTTGAAAAAACAAAAGCTGCTTGTCAGTACAAAAACAAAACAAAAAAACTATCATTGGCACTTTTTAACTTTAAACCATTGCTTCTGTGTAAAATATGAGTTCATAATCTATAATAACACTGCCTCCAGTGAGCTGTTTTAGACTGTTTTTACTTGTAAATGGTGCTTAAAAATCTGTACATATTTCTCTCCTGATTCAGACAAGATGACTTTTTCACTGTAGAAAGCAACATTACGGATGGAGGACTCATATTTTAGCTGGAAGCATCGGTTTGAAGTTACAGTAAATAAAGTTAAACTTCTTAATAATGGTTCAAACATTCAGATTTTCACTTCACACGACTTTAATTGATGCAATGGAGTCATGAGGAAATCATTCTTTCAGCTGCGTAAATAAACTTTAAATCCTCTAAAAACTTTAAACTTAAAACCTTCTGATTGGAGGATAAAAACAACGAAGCCTCACAATGCATTATTAAAACAGTATATTTTAACTCAGCTTGAGATAGTAAACATGTTGCAGGCTCACATCTGGGCTGCCCGACACTAAGCCTAACAGCAGTTTTATTGTACACAAACCTCACAGACCACCCAACTCTAATAATGACATCTACATAAAATGTGATGATCCTGACACCTCTACAGAACACCCACCCTTCAAATACTTTTCCTTCTTAACAGCTTTTAATAACACATTCTCACATCCTGGTGGGATTTTGGGACATGAAGAAGTGCCTTAATTAGACAAAAGGAGCAAGGCAATGTGTCCATTGAGAGGATCAGAAGGCCTGCAGGCTGACAAATCCATCAGTTTTAACAATAAACCGTCACTTGTGGTCAAAATACCAGGGCTTCCTCCAGTGAAAAGGTCCATCACTCTGTTGTCCTCTTGCATCAAAATACAACAAAGAATAACAAAATGCCGCCATCAATATGAGTTTACAAACGTCAAATGGGAGACTGGAAAAAAAACAAAGCTACCAAAGGACAATTTTATGGGTGGATAATAAGCTTTTAAAAAAAAAAAAAAAAAACAAAAAAAAAAAAGAAAGATATATCCATTTTATCTTCACATTTAGTCCATCGTTCTTGACAGAAGGCCTCCATTTGCAATGAACCCGTGGGAAATAACCTCCTTGCATCCCTGGGAACCTATTGACAGGGCAACCAGCATCATTGCCTCCATGGACGGTGATCATACACCACTCCTCGATTGGGTTCAGGAAAAAGGCGAGGTATAGCAGGGAGCGAATTGTATTCATAATACGAGGCTGTGCTGCAAAACCATTCTAATTGTTCCCAATACAGGACGTATGCCCAGGCTCTCAAAGCCCGCTACTCTCTTCCAGTAAAGTCTTTCAAGGCATCACGAAAGTGGACTGAGGCGTTCTGTATTTGTATGGGCCAATTGTGAGCAGGAGGCAGCACACATGGTTTCAAAAGGATGTTTCATCCAGCGTTACCATCGCAAAACAGAACATGAATTTGTGTATATGTGCCCCTTCAGCTTCAGGATAACGCAGTATTCTTCTAAGAGAAAGAGCAAATCCATGTACGCACATTGGAATCGATGCCTTATCCTTTACGATGTCCAGAGTCTTTGAAATGGAAATCTGTATGATCTTTCCTGGACATGGAACTTTTATTGACATGGTTAGTTAAAAGATCTCTAGTTGCCAATCCTAAATGTTGATCCAATTACTGCTGCCTGGATTTCACGGCATCTGATGGCAAAATCTAATGCAATGGACACTAAATAATCTTGTTCCTCTGCCCACCTGTGTCTGATGCTTATATAAAGTAAAAAGCAAAAATGTCAGAAAGGACCTTTACTGTATGAAATACATCTATTGGTAGCACAGTTTGTTCTGGCTACGGCAAATACAGTTAAAGCTTACACATGCTTGAAACAAATTAGCGAAAAAACACAATAGATGGTGGCAGAATCTTTTATAGAGATGAGGACTGATTGCGTATTTGATTGAAGACTCTTTCCTGTGCAAACTCGTCCTTACCGTTTGCCTATGGCCTCTTTGATCCATTTCACACAGGTGGCATAGAGATTATGAAATTGCAGTTTCACACAGGTGCATAGAGATTTTAATTATCAGCTGTGAATAGATTTTTTCTTTTGTTCAACACAGTGAATCCAATAGAGTTTGGGGGCTTTCAATGAGATCTGTGGTAACTGTTTTGAAAAAGGGTGTGAAAAATGTGTGAAACAAATGAAAAAGTGTTAAAACATTTGCAAGAGAAGACTTCTGCTGTGCTAATAATGTGATGATGAAGATCAAGCGGATCCCAGTTTCATTTAGTGTGTCTTAGCAAATGAGAAAAACTGTAATACTTCCTCCAGTGAAAAGGTCCATCCTCTGTTGTCCTCTCGCATCAAAATACACCCATGGTCTATGCATATCTCTCTTATATCCCATATCTGTGCATATTTCTTTCTTGATTCAGATGACAAGACTTTTTCCACTGGAGAAAGCAATATTATGGATAGAGGACTTTTATTTAAACTGAAAGAAACAGTTTATAGTTAGTTAAAAACATCTTAATGATGGATTTGTTCTTACAAACATGCAGCTTTTCACTTTTCAACTGATGGACTGGAGTGCTGTGGATTTATTGTAAATTATTGTGATGTTTTTATCAGCTGTTTGGACTCTCATTCTGACGGCACCCATTCACTGCAGGGCAAGTGATGCAATTTCTCCAAATCTGATGAAGAAACAAACTCATCTGCTTCTTGGATGGCCTTTACAGCAATTTTTCATTTTTGGGTGAACTATTCCTTTGAATTTTGAATTATGTGTGTTCAGGTTATAGCCACCAATGTCATCAAGCATTAGAAATGTCAGTTTTACTCACTATACACATTTCTTTTGCATGTTAAAACCTTTTATAAATTAGCAAATTTATTTAATTAATTTAAAGCACCATTCAAGCACACTGATATACAAATAAGAAATCACTGGGGCTATACTAAAATGATGATTGCCCCAAACTACAGTACAACATATAACAAAATCAACAAAATAAAATACTGAAATAATGTTTTGCTTTATTAGTTTATTTTTATAGTTTATATAAAAATGTATCAAACCTGCTGATAATATAAAAAAACACATTTCACATCACATTTTATCACAATACATATGTACATTAAGTAAAAATATAGCATTCACTCCCACATACAAAATATTTACATGAATTTCTTTTAAATATTAAATATTTCCATAATTTGCACAGCATTTCAGTGGTTTTTAAGATGTTTTCGTTCAAAAACATAATTGTGAAATGTCATAAGAGCAGTCCACTGGAAGTGCACATCAGAGTTCTCTGACAGCACAGCAACACACTTCACTGACAACCGCACTCCTCCACGATCATGTCCTCGTGGTGGCGCATGACCACACCGTCGCCTTCATAGTACAGCATGGAGAGCGCGCTGAGGCGCGTCGGCGCACATGACGGACAGGTGACGCGCTCCGGATGGTAAAGCTTCAACAAACTCTGGAAAATAAAGCACAAAAAAAATAAATTACATGTTGCATATACAGTAGTAAAAATGACCAATTATATATTACATAAAAAATGGCAATGTGACAGTATTTTCATTTACAATGACAATACGTTTTCCTTCAGTTTTTTATTATTATTATTTTCATCTCAAAGTTTATTCTTAATAGTTTATTATTACAGTAAGACAGTAATGAACATCATCATGTAAGCACACAAAGTTTTTATTCAAATCACCATAAAATGATATCCATTACAACAAATATGTATAAAAAGCCCAGCTAACAAAAATATGCTCTAAGAATGTTTCCATCTTTAATATCTATCTGTCTATCAATCTATCTATGAATGGTAAGGCAACATTCCATTTTATTTATTATCATGATGGAATGTTACTTTGAATGTTCTCTGGACATTCAGAATCAAGTAGTAACACTTAAAAACGTTAAAAACTAAAATGTTTTAGGAAAAAAACATTCCATTAATGATGTATAAATAATGTTTTTCTACTAATGTTTTAAGAACATTATTAAAGACCAGATAACTTTAAGCGAACACTATGTTAATGTTCTAAGAACTTTAAGAGAACCTTGTCGGAACAAGTGAAGTTATGAGAATCTTCCCTGTTACTTTATCATGTAGATTAATATTATTATTATTATTATTATAAAAAAAAATTTTTAGCTAATCATGAATGAAAAAATGGACATAAACTTCTGTTTAATTGTCGTTTTGTAAAATATTTATTTATCTTGGTGTTTTTTTTGGGGGGGGGGGTTGTTTTGACACTGAATTAAGCATACTGTTAAGTATCTCACCTGCATATAGGCGTGGTTTGTTGGGTTGAAAGACTCGTCCAGTGGACTTGGACATTGGCCTTCGCAGCGGTAAGCGTTATAACGCTTTGGATGCACGATCCATTCATCCCATCCAATCTGATCAAAATCCACCCACATATCGACTCTATGACAAAGTGACCCTTGTTGCTGCTCTAGAGGTGTTACTATTCCCGTGGCGTTTCTATCATCCGTTGCGCGCATCCTTTCGACCCGGTTCCTTTTGTGGCGTCGAGCTTGAGCTGCGTCTGGTGCCCGGTTCAGGGCGACATATTTGGAGTGCGCCACTGTACTGATCAAGCTGGAGGCACGTTGTCGGCCAGCGTGGGAAATTTTGTTTTTGAAGAACACTACAATCATAACTCGTTCTGCAGTGGGATGCTTAATTTTTCGTCGCCAGCTATCTGTAACCGGTTCAGGTGAGTCTTCCCCGCTCCCGGTGTCCTCTCCGTCCTCAGGTGTCTCCGTTCCCGGACTCAGCCAGTGCTCGAGTAGCTCTGTGATGTTGAAAACTCTCCAGGCTGATGATGGAGAGCCGGGCACTGACTCGATGCTGCCTATAAAAAGTCGCTTATGGCGACAGAACACCGAGTCAAACTCACAATCCTGTTCGCGTGAGTGGAAGACGTCCACAATAACGCGCCTGGATGCAGAAAACGCTGGCAGACGGACGCGGAGCTCCGAGAGTTGAATGCTGTCACTCGCTGAGAGGGAAGACATGTCAAAAGTGACGATCCATCGCTCGCCAATTTGATGACAGTCTGGAAAATAAACAGAAAATGTTCGTGTCACATCTTGCAGTTTGCTACTAATTAAAGCAGTGGATCAAATAAACCCTGCATAGCACAGAAATCAATGGAGCATTCACACAAAAGATCGAAGGCTGACGAAGCGCAATGAAATGACATGCCTCTTTAAAAGGTAATTAGAAAACATTAGTAGGCCAGAAACACTGAAAATAACTATTAAGGAATCAGATTAAAGTTACAAGCAGATTGAAACAGATTTATAATAACAGACCAGTATGGCTAGAGATTAATGCAATAATACAATATTAGCATATTAAATGACATTCTGAAAAGAAAGAGAGAGAAGAAGAAAAAATATATATTTTTCTGAAAAAAACAACAACAACGACTTCATAGTAAGCACTAAAGATGCTTGCAGCGACTAAAATGAGTACCATATAGGCTACTAAATAAGAACGGATCATGTGAGAAGTTATCATGAAAAAATATATATTTTAATAGGCGTATATTAACTTAATTTTGTATTGTGATATTATTTTCAACACAACTAAACATTTGACTTCCCTTTAACAAGTTTCAGTCATTATTAAAGAAAGAAAGAAAGAAAGAAAGAAAGAAAGAAAGAAAGAAAGAAAGAAAGAAAGAAAGAAAGAAAGAAAGAAAGAGAAAGAAGCAGTCATTCTTTGCGCAGGTTTGGTGAGGTAGGTTCTCTCAGTGGCACAGCGTCAGGTTCTGTCAGAGACACTGTCAGCATGGACGAGCTGCTTGACAGGAGATGTGTATTGAACCTCGCGGTCGAACAGACGTCTGAAGGGCTAATACACACACCCGTGGACATAAAACAGCCAGCTCTTTAAAGCTGAATAAGCATTGTGACACTACGGAGTTGTAAAACCTGAGGGTCAGACAGCTCGAGAGCGACGGAGCTGATAATGAGCCCGCAACATCCCCAGATGTGCTGTGGCTTTACTCTTCTAGATAGTTACCAACACGAGAAATCTTGCTTGCTTGCTTGTATTCGGACCTATATTCCTGACCAAGTATAAAATGACTTGGTACAGTTGTTATAAGGATGCAATATCATGTTTGGTAAATATAACGTATACATTAAATGCAATGTAAGTCGCTTTGGATAAAAGCGTCTGCCAAATACATAAATGCAATGAAATATGAAATGGTGCTGATGAATGATTAGTCATTACCATTTGCATGGCACTTCAAGGTAGGCTGTTTCCAAGAGTACCGAGGTACTTAGCACTTATCTAAATGACATGGTTGTGCACTGTAAAAAGTGGCACCCTGATTTAAACCAAATTAAGCGAGTTTTGTTCGTATAAATCGATGTAAACTGATTCAGTAGTTTAATAAAAACATTCAATTTAGATGACAATTTTCAGTGAACTTTTGTTAGGTTGAGCACATTTTGCATACAAAAGTTAATTAGGCAGGTTAGAGTTAATGCGTGTTTTACCTTGTGCGATCAGGCTTAGGACGAAGTCAGACTGATGAAGAGCTGGGCTGTCCACACTGGCTGGTGTAGTTGGCATCCTGCCGCTCAAGTCTCTGTATAACTGCATCATGTACAGCGGGTACCTGGGGTACCACTGGAGACTGAGATCGGAATATGAATCTACGAAGGCTTTGCGTTGTTCTCCCATGAGTGCGCCGCGATTAGAGATCTTTACGCAGCCAGCGTGCATCAGGGAACCCACCAAGACAGCGAACAAGACGACTGGCTGAGTTTCCATCGCGAATCAGTGAAGTTTTCAATCGTGAACCGATCGAATGCGTCCGGGTCCTCCTCCTGGCTCGTCTGATGTCCGAGTGTTCGGGGTGGCCGAGCTGTGGACAGGACTTTTAAAGTGTGCAGCTGGCCCCTGATGACCTCTGTCATCTTGTAGCGTCTGCGGAATCCCTCTGATCCATGAGGCACATCAGAGGAGAGCAGAGCTGTCAAGTTCACTGCTTCTCGAAACTGCGCAGGATTTTATTTGCGCGAGGCGTGACACTCGTCTGCTCCAACGTGACAGCGACATCCTTTGATTTTGGGCCACCCAAAGTTAAACCATCTTGTTGATTCAATTTTTTTTTTTTTTTTTAACCAAGCAGTTGTTACTCAGATAGCCTATTCTGTAATATTAAAGTAATGGTAACACTACATTTTAAGGACCAATTCTCACTAACTAGCATGCACATTACTAGCATATTGGTACTTAAAAAAACACATATTAATGTCTTATTCTGCATGACCATATTTTAGATCCCTTAATCCACCCCATACCTAAATTTAACAACTACCATGATACAAAAGTCGTGGTTAATAGTTAGTTAATACTGAGAATTGGTTCCAAAAACTAAAGTGCGACCATATATATATATATATATATATATATATATATATATATATACTACACTACTATAGCCTAATATATAGTATACAACTGTTCTATTTAATATTATAAAAGTAGTGTGTGTGTGTGTGTGTGTGTGTGTGTGTGTGTGTGTGTGTGTGTATGTAGATATATATAGATAGATAGATTATAGATAGAAATTTCAAAAAAGTTTGGCAAGATGAGTTTTTATTTACTGAAGTCAATTCAAAGGCAGTATGTCTAGTTTGCAATCAGTCTGTTGCTGTTTTAAAAGATTAAAATATCCGTCGTCATTGAGAAAGCTGCAGAATGTTTTGTTTCATAAAGTACAGCGGCGAGGCGCGAAAACAGAAGGCTAACAAGCTGCTTGCCAAATTTCAATCCGAGCAGAGCGTGCTGCTACGTCCTTCATCAGCACAAGAGTGCCACAGGGGCCAGTTATCAGATTCCGCCTAATTGCTAAAAGTGAAAGAGCCTTCGCTACTGGAAAGTTCATCAAGGAATGTCTTGCAGTGGCTGCAGAAGCAGTGTGTGTTCTTCTCAGATGCAAATGTTCTCACAAATCAGCCTGTCTAGAAATACTGTTAACCAACGCATAGAGGATATGGCACAAGACATCCGTGAGCAAATCAAGGCAAAAGCAGGTGCGTTCTCTGCCTTTTCAATAGCCTGCACTAGAGCACCGACGTATGCAATTCTGCAGAAGCTGTTGTATTTTTTGCGTGAAGTCAATGAAAATTTTGAAGTGACACAAGAGCTGGCTGGCATTGAGACCCTTTCTGGTACTACTAAAGGACAAGATCTTATTTGCTGTTGAGAGAGTGTTGGGAAAAAAAACAGTTAAAGTGGGAGAATATGGCAGGCATAACAATTGATGTTGTGCCCAATTTTGACCCCCTGCCAAATTATTGCCTAAACCTAACCCCACCCCTAATCCTGGCCTACTAACACTAGGGGGTAATAATCTGGCAGGGTTCGTCTGGAATTGGGCCACAGCAATGATAGGAGGAAATCTGGCCTTGCTGCATTGGGTGTGTCAAAAGTCAGTGAATGGGGAGGAAAATTGCAGTGTTCATCAGGCAAAGATGAGTTTTTATATTTACTGAAGTCAATTCCAAAGGCAGTATGTGCAATCAGTCTGTTGCTGTTTTTAAAGATTAAAATATCCGTCGTCATTGAGAAAGCTGCAGAATGTTTTTTCTCAGCGACAGATGCGCGAAAACAGAAGGGCACAAGCTGCTTGCCAAAATTTCAATGCAGAGCGTGCTGCTACGTCCCTTCATCAGCACAAGAGTGCCACAGGGGGCCAGTTATCAGATTCCGCCTAATTGCTAAAAGTGAAAGAGCCTTCGCTACTGGAAAAGTTCATCAAGGAATGTCCTTGCAGTGGCTGCAGAAGCAGTGTGTGTTCTTCTCAGATGCAAATGTTCTCACAAATCAGCCTGTCTAGAAATACTGTTAACCAACGCATAGAGGATATGGCACAAGACATCCGTGAGCAAATCAAGGCAAAAGCAGGTGCGTTCTCTGCCTTTTCAATAGCCTGCGACTAGAGCACCGACGTATGCAATTCTGCACAGCTGTTGGTATTTTTTGCGTGAAGTCAATGAAAATTTTGAAGTGACACAAGAGCTGGCTGGCATTGAGACCCTTTCTGGTACTACTAAAGGACAAGATCTTATTTGCTGTTGAGAGAGTGTTTGGGGAAAAAAAACAGTTAAAGTGGGAGAATATGGCAGGCATAACAATTGATGTTGTGCCCAATTTTGACCCCCTGCCAAATTATTGCCTAAACCTAACCCCACCCCTAATCCTAACCCCTCCCCCACACCTACTCCTAAACCTACTAACACTAGGGGGGTAATAATCTGGCAGGGGTCTGAATTGGGCACAGCAATGATAGGGAGGAAATCTGGCCTTGCTGCATTGGTGTGTCAGAAAGTCAGTGAATGGGGAGGAAAAGTTGCAGTGTTCATCAGGAACAGCTATGTGCAAAATCTGTCCGGGCTTGTGGATGTGAAGCAACAATATACGCTCTAAAGTGCTTTCTCACCGACAGTTCATGGCACTGCTGGATGAGATGCGCAATACGGCTGAGCCGAGGAAATGTTCTCAGAAGATTTTCTGATCTGCATGATGAGATCAGTTTTTCAGGAAAGCAAGAATGGTAATACTCAAGTGCCCACTGATAAGAAATGACTCTCTGACCTGGCTTTCCTTGTGGATGGCACAGAGCTGCTCAGTGTTTTGAATGTTCAGCTCCAGGGAAAAGACCAGATTGTCACCCAGCAACAGTAACATTCACAGTTCAGTTATTATTATTATTATTCATTATATGTGGAGTTTGCATTTATATTCAGTTGTGTCAGCATTGGTTTTTTGCTGTACATCAAGCTGATAAAATTCGCCTTAAAGTTTCTTAAATTGTCGTGAATTAATAGATTTCCCTGTTTTGTCAGTTATTTATTCTACTTTCCTCCTTCTGTTTTTACATGCCTGCTTTGCTCTTGTTTCACTCACAGTCTCACATTGTTCCTCTTTCTTTCTCTGTTTCTCACCCCACATGCAGGGAATTTAGCCCATTTTCCCTGTCTTAGAGAGGAAGGCATGGTGAAAGAAGAGGTCCCTGAGTATGATGCTGTTCCCAGCAACCTTATCCAGGAGTTGGATAGTCGTTGAGGACTTCAGACACAACACTACTGACTTTGAGTTAACCCTTCACCATCGGTGCGGATACAGTCAGTGATGACCTTCAGATGGAACTAATTGAGCTTCAGTGTGATTCAGAACTGAAACAATAGCTAAAAATAAACAATAAATGAACAAATAAACTGAAAAACAAATAAACAAACAAACAAATGTCAATATATCTTCAGAATGATTTTGGATGGTCTTAGACTTAGTACCTTGAACCAGTCATGGAAGAGCATCTCCTCCAGATGAAGCCTCTGCTCTGGGTCGCTCTTAAGGCAGCCCGAATAATGAGATATCTCAATAAACTCCTAATTTGCTGCTTATTAATAGTTAGTAAGGTAGTTGTTAAGTTTAGGAATGGGGTGAGATTAAGGGATCTAAAATATGGTCATGCAGAATAAGACATTAATATGTGCTTTATAAGTACTAATAAACAGTCAATATGCTAGTAATAGCATCCTCGAAATCTTGAAATATTAAACTTTGTTTAATGTGTTATCTATATTAAAATATTTATCACATGGAAAAAAATTTTTTTTAACAAAATAAAGTAAATTAGTTATTTTGGCAAAGTTTTATATTTACAAGACTTGAAATGAGAACACTGAAGAAGAAACTTATAAAATATAAAAACAAGTTTTTTTTAAAGGGGTCATATGATGCTGCTAAAAAGAACATTATTTTGTGTATTTGGTGTAATGAAATGTGTTTATGCAGTTTAAGGTTGAAAAAACACATTATTTTCCATATAATGTGCATTATTTTTTCTCCTCTATGCCCCGCCTTCTGAAACATGATGATTTTTACAAAGCTCATCGTTCTGAAAAGTGAGGTGTACGCTGATTGGCCAGTGCGTTGTGATTGGCCGAATGCATCAAGTGTGTGACAGATATGTTACGCCCCTTAACATATTGTGATGCCTTGTCCGGCCGGAGCGACGAGACATAAACATAAAACCCATTATAAACGTGATATAAACATGATTTCTAGTTGTCTCTTCTTTTGGAATATCAAACAAAGTAGTTTTGCTTTCTCAATGAAACGGCGTCACACACCGCGGCCTTGAGTGAGCCACGGCCGGCTTGAGGTGGATTCTACGAAGGAGCGTATCTTGCACTTGCAGCAACCACATGTGACGACCCTGGGCTGGACTCCGCTTCGTCCACGGTGAAAGCCGATTCGGCGATCCACAGCGAGAAGTTGATGTATTTCCTCAGCGACCTGCATGGATGAGCTCTAGGCATGACGAAGCGGATATCGTCCTCTTTTGGAAGGCCAAACAAAGTAGTTTTGCTTTCACAGTGAAACACACAGCGTCTATACGATGAGTTAATACAACGAGAATAAAAGTTACGCCTTCTTTCTTTGCCTGAACATCTGGGCGGCGTTATGCAAATCTTCCCACATACTGACGTAGAGATGTGGGGCGTGTTAGAACGAGCCGTTTCAGGGGGGCGTGGATGAGTCTTAACTTTTTTAAAGAATATCTCTTTGGATTTGAGGCTTTACTCTTTGCAACTGTACAGATCTTCTTCATTTGCCAAGAGCTTGTAACACTCCAAAGAGAAAGGAAAAATTTAAATCACATCATATGACCCCTTTAAATTTTGTTTTATATTTTTAGTATTTGTTTTTTACGTGTTAGTTTATATTTTGTTGTTCTCATTTATTTAACATATACTTCACTTTACAATGCTATCAAAATACTATCAAAGTACTTTGTGAGACCTCCATATGACACATACACAAAGTTGACTTTTGTCTGAATGTAATCTAGAGTGTAATTACCCAACAGCTATTACATTATATATATATATATATATATATATATATATATATATATATATATATATATATATATATATATATATATATATATATATATATATATATTCATTCAAGCATTCATATATTCATTCAAAGCATTCAGTCTTTGTTGGAAAGGGGTCAGATATGCAGAATATGCTGGAAAACCAATGAATGTGCAGGACCTGGATTTGGATTTTTGACTCATGATGAACAACCATCAAAAAAACATAAAAACAGTTGTGGATCTTCTAGGTAACAACATACAGTATTAAGATTCGATATGTAGGCCTAAACTTTCGAATGGGGTAAAAACTATTATTTTTTTGTCTTGTGCACTAATTGTAAACAACTATTCAGGACGGTACATGCAATTTTTATGATCCCCTTTTGTTTTGTTAAAATGATTAACATTTTTGCAGATTCTGTAAGGGTATGTAAACTTTTGAGCAGAAGTGTATGCAGATTCCTAAACAATGTATCTTTAGTATATTAGCCAAAATTACAGAGGTATAATTATCTCCGAGCAGAGATTCTTCTGAATGAATGTCTTCATACACAATTAATTATTGTTGTTCAATATATCCTTTCATGTGCCTGTCTTAATAAGCGCGTAAAGATAGTTTTAGGTTCGATATTCGCCAGACATTCGCTTTCGAGTGCCACTGCTCTATAGTCGACAGTCCTAAAGATACCACTTCCATCCACTTTATATCGACATGAAAATATTATTTAAAAACCACCTAAGTGTATTGTAGAAGACAGTTTTAACCGGAGAAAGCTTTGACGTGCTATAGCGGCGCTTGATGCGTAAGGGACCGTCTGACAATTCTACCGATTGGGTTTAAAACGTCCAATGTATTTTAACGTGACTTCTAACATTTAAAATAAAACACTGCCAAACTGTAGGCGTGTATAACTCACAGTGATTTACTACAGGTGGGATTTTGACAATACCTTCCTTCATATATGCAGTACAGTACACAATTTATGTTCATAAAAAACTACTGTAAGTACCCAAATGGCTGTTCAAGGTGGTAGTATCCTAGTGTCCAGACTTACTACAGATGAGATTTTGCCAATATCTCCCTTACTGTACACAAAGGTACATAATTATTCTTAGGAAACAATTACTGTAATTCACCAAATGTGTTTTTTATATTCCAAATGTTGTAGTACATTCTTAGTGGCCAAACTGACTTATTACAGCTGAATTTTTGCCAATATCAACCTTACTGTACATACTGTACATAATTATTCTTAGAAAACAATTTCTGTAATTCACCAAAAGGGTTTTTTTTCATGTTCCAAAGGTTGTAGTACATTTGTAGTTACAAGACTGACTTACTACAGGTGAGATTTTGCCAATATCTTCCTTACTGTACATACAGTACATAATTATTCTAAGAAAACAATTACTGTAAATCACCAAAAGGGTTTTCTCATGTTCCAAAGGTTGTAGTACATTCCTAGTGGCTAGACTGAATTACTACAGGTGACAGTTTCCCAATATCACCCTTACTGTACATACAGTATATAATTATTCTTAAAAAATATTTAATTTTAATGTAATTAAGGGAATTTTTTTTTTTTTCATGTTGCTTGTGTTGTAGTACATTTGTAGTTACATGACTGACTTACTACAGGGAAAAGTTTGCCAATATTACCCTTACTGTACATACAGTACTTGATTATTCTTAAAAAAACAATAACTGTAAATCACCAAAAGGGTTTTTTCATGTTCCAAAGATTGTAGTACATTTGTGGTTACAAGACTGTCTTACTACAGGTGAAATTTAGCCAAAATCTCCCTTACTGTACATACAGTACATAATTAATCTTCAAAAACCATCACTTTAATTGATCAAAAAGTTTTTTTTTTCATGTTCCATAGGCTGTAGTACATTTGTAGTTACGAGAATGACTTACTACAGGTGAGATTTTGCCAATATCTTCCTTACTGTACATACAGTACATAATTATTCTTAATAAACAATTACTGTAAATCACCAAAAAGGGTTTTATTCATGTTCCAAAGGTTACAGTACATTTGTAGTTACAAGACTGACTTACTACAGGTGAAATTTAGCCAACATCTTCCTTACTGTATATACAGTACATAATTATTCTTAGAAAACAATTACTGTAACTCACCATAAGGTGGTTTTTATGTTCAAAAGGTTGCAGTACATTTGTAGTTACAAGACTGACTTACTACATGTGAAAACTTTCCAGTATCACCCTTACCTTACGTACAGTACATAATTAATCTTCAAAAACCATTACATTAATTGATCAAAAGGGTTTTTCATGTTCCATAGGCTGTAGTACATTCCTAGTGGCCAGACTGAGTCACTACAGCTGGAATTTTGCCAATATCAACCTTACTGTATATACAATATATATTCTTAGAAAACAATTACTGTAAATCACCAAAAGGGTTTTTTTATGTTCCAAAGGTTGTAGTACATTTGTAGTTACAAGACTGACTTACTACAGGAGAAAGTTTGCCAATATCACCCTTACTGTACATACAGTACATAATTATTCTTAGAAAACAATTACTGTAAATCACCAAAAGGGTTTTTTCATGTTCCAAAGGTAGCAGTACATTTGTAGTTACAAGACTGACTTACTACAGGTGAAATTTAGCAAACATCTCCCTTACTGTATATAAAGTACATAATTATTCTTAGAAAACAATTACTGTAATTCACCGTAAGGTGTTTTTTATGTTTAAAAGGTTGTAGTACGTTTGTAATTACAAGACTGACTTACTTCAGGTGAATGTTTGCCAATATCACCTTTACTGTACATACAGTACATAATTAATTTTCAAAAACCATTACTTTAATTGATCAAAAGTTTTTTTTTCATGTTCCAAAGGCTGTAGTACATTTGTAGTTACGAGAATGACTTAGTACAGGTGAGATGTTGCCAATAACTTCCTTACTGTACATACAGTACATAATTATTCTAAGAAAACAATTACTGTAATTCAACAAATTGGGTTTTTATGTTCCAAATGTTGTAGTACATTTCTAGTGGCCAGAATGAATTACTACAGGTGAAAGTTTGCCAATTTCACCCTTACTGTACATACAGTACATAATTATCCTTAATAAACAATTACTGTAAATCACCAAAAGGGTTTTTTCATGTTCCAAAGGTTGTAGTACATTTGTAGTTACAAGATTGAATTACTACAGGTTAAATTTAGCCAACATCTCCCTTACTGTACACACAGTACATAATTATTCTAAGAAAACAATTACTGTAATTCACCATAAGGTGGTTTTTGTGTTCAAAAGGTTGTTTACTTTTTTTGTTGTTGTAGTAGAATGATTTATTACAGGTGGTAGATTTTTGAATATATCACTTTTTGTGTATATAGTGTTTGTTTATTCTTAATAAACAATTGCTGTAATTCACCATAAGGTGGTTTTTATGTTCAAAAGGTTGTATTATGTTTGTAGTTACAAGAATGACTTACCACAGGTGAAAGTTTGCCAGTATCGCCCTTACTGTACATACCATATATAATTATTCTTAGAAAACAATTACTGTGTTTCACCACAAGGTTTTCTTTATGTTCCAAAAGTTGTAGTACATTCCTAGTAGCCAGACTGACTTACTACAGGTAGCATCTTGCCACCATCTCCCTTACTGTACATACAGTACATAATTAATCTTCAAAAACCATTACTTTAATTGATCAAAAGGGTTTTTTTCATATTCCAAAGGCTGTAGTACATTTATAGCTACGAGAATGACTTACTACAGGTGAGATTTTGCCAATATCTTCCTTACTGTACATACAGTACATAATTATTCTAAGAAAACTATTACTGTAATTCACCAAATGTTTTTTTTTTTTTATGTTCAAAAGGTTGAAGTACATTCGTAGTGGCCAGACTGGTCTAGGGTTGGTGTAGGATGATAGAAAATACAGTTCATACAGTATAAACTATTACACCTCTGGAGAGTCCCCATAAACTACAAATGCAAGTATGTGTGTGTGTGTGTGTGTGTGTGTGTGTGTGTGTGTGTGTGTGTGTGTGTGTGTGTGTGTGTGTGTGTGTGTGTGTGTGTGTGTGTGTGTACAGTGCGTGCATAATTATTAGGCAAGTTGATATGCTGATCATATTTTTTTAACCGAGCACATTTTACAAAATTCCAAACCACATCAATCTTAACTTTTTTTGCCTCATTTTATCGGTTAAAGAAAACCTTCGTAATAATTAATCATACCTGAATATATGAATATTTTCACTTCCAGCCTTCATGGACAATTATATATCATTTATAAATTATTAAATACAAATTAATAGTAGTTATTAAGATTGATGTGGTTTGGGATTTGTAAAATGTGCTTGGTAAAATAAAAACTATGATCAGAATATCAACGTGCCTAATAATTATGCATGCACTGTACATACAAACACAAACACACGCGCACACACACACACACACACACACACACACACATACATACATACATAAGTATGAATGTAAATATAAATAATCTGCTATAAAATCCAAGGCCATTAGGAGAGTACTTCAACCTTCAGAGCATGAAAAGAAAAAAACTTTTGGTGAATCAGTTTTTTATAAAAAATAGTGTGTGCTGTACATACAGTAAGGGTGTTATTGTCAAAATTTCACCTGTAGTAAGTCAGTCTGTTCACTATGAGCGTACTGCAAACTTTGGAACATGAAAAAAAAAACTTTTTTTCGCGAATTACATTAATTTTTAAGATTAATTATTTACTGTATGTACAGTAAGGATGATATTTGCAAAATTTCACCTGTAGTAAGTCAGTCTTGTAACTACAAACATACTACAACCTGTGGAACATGAAAAATACCCTTTTGGTGATTTACAGTAATTGTTTTTTAAAAAATAATTATGTACTGTACGTACAGCAAGTAAGGTATTGGCAAAATTTCACCTGTAGTAAATCAGCCTTGTAAATACAAACATACTACAGCCTTTGGAACACGAAAAAAAAAACATTTTGGTGAATTACAGTAATTGTCTTTAAAGAATAATTATGTACTGCACATACAGTACGGGAGATATTGGCAAAATTTCACCTGAAGTAAATCAGTCTGGCCACTAGGAATGAACTACAACATTTGGAACATAAAAAAAGAAAAACATCCCTGTTTAATTACAGTAATTGTTTTCTAAGAATAATTATGTACTGTATTTACAGTAAGGGTGATATTGGCAAAATGTCACCTGTAGTAAGTCAGTCTGGCCACTAGGAATGTACTACAACCTTTGGAACATAAAAAATCCTTGTGGTGAATCACAGTAATTGTTTTCTAAGAATGATTATTTACCGTACATACAGTAAGGGAGATATTGGCAAAATTTCACCTGTAGTAAGTCAGTCTTGTAACTACAAACATACTACAACCTTTGATGGCTTTGGAAATTACAACCTTTGGAACATAAAAAACCCTTTTGGTGATTTACAGTAATTGTATTCAAAGATTTTTTTTATGTACTGTATGTACAGTAAGGGAGCTATTGGCAAACTTTCACCTGTAGTAAGTCAGTCTTGTAACTACAAACGTACTACAACCTTTGTAACATAAAAAAAAAAACTTTTGGTGAATTACAGTAATTGTTTTCAAAGAATAATTATGTACTGTTTGTACTGTAAGGGTGATATTGGCAAACTTTCACCTGTAGTAAGTCAGTCTTGTAACTACAAACATACTACAACCTTTGGAACATGAAAGGCCCTTTTGGTGATGTACAGTAATTGTTTTTAAAGAATAATTATGTACTGCACGTACATTACGGGAGATATTGGCAAAATTTCACCTGAAGTAAATCAGTATGGCCACTAGGAATGTAAAACAACCTTTGGAACATAAAACACCCCTTGTGGTGAATTACAGTAATTGTTTTCTAAGAATAAATATGTACTGTATGTACAGTAAGGGAGATATAGGGAAAATTTCACCTGTAGTAAGTCAGTCTTGTAACTACAAATGTACTACAACCTTTGGAACATTAAAAAAAAAAAAAACTTTTAGTGAATTATAGTAATTTTTTAAAGAAAATAGTTTGTGTGTACTGTACATACAGTAAGGGAGATATTGTCTGTAGCGACATATTGGTAAAATATTTTCTGTCAGTTTGCCCACAAGGCATTTACTATGGCGTTGCAAACATAATTTGTATTAATTATTGGACTTTGTTTTGTACTGAGAGGTAAATTTGCAGACGGTCCCTAAAGCAAAAACTAGCTAAACTAGCTACTTCCTCATCACATACTATAAAACACTTGGGTGGTTTATCAGCTGAACACAGAGCCTTCAGGTTTGTGGTACATTCACTGCGGTGCACTGATTAAAACATCATGCAGTTTGCCTTCGTCACTTTTTTTCTCTTCACTTCTACCCTGACTTCAGGTAAGAGAGAGTTTAAATATTTAATAAAGCTGGCTATGACATATGCGCGTGCATAACCATTTAAACAAATAATTAAAATGCAAAATATTACCAAAAAAAAAGAAGTTCGGAGTCAAATTATACTTCAAGGGTAGACTGCAAGGTTTCTCGAAGGCAGTCGATTCTGTGGTATTTTCAAGGAATATATATGTCAAGCAGTTTATAAAATTCCATATTATTTATATAGAAATACTTCACATGTTCTGGCTTCTCTATAGGATGGGCAAGAAGTGTAGACCTTCAGCTCACAGGACCGCAAACACCCAGCCTTCACATGGTGAGTGACCAATGATTGAAAAACCACTACTTGCATGTACAGTAAAATGCAGATGAAAATAAATATTCTGTGTGGATCAGTTCTAAGTGTACACTGTTCATAAACTGAGAATGCCACTACTATCCCATTACATTGCCTACATTTGTATTTAGTTTATAAACTGGCATGCCAGCATACACCATGTCTAAGTTCATTTATATTTAATAGTCTACTTCGTAGAAACATACATGCTTTTAACAACTCGAGCACACGTTGCAATTGTTAATGTTGCTGGAGGAGACTCTGGGGTTTTTTTTTTTTTCTTCTTTTAATAACCAGTTTTCACTTTCAACTACTTTGTGAGTAACCAAGTTACTTCAAGAGATTACTCTTTGTTTTTTCCCTATGGGAAAATAAAAGGGGAAATTGAACATTTGTACAGGAACTAGACTAGGGTGTGTAGAAGTCAACTAAACCTTTTCTTTTTTAATACTCCAACTTAACCACTAAATATATGTAAATGTGTAAAATAATAGATCATACCAACATGTGAACCTTAAAAGAAGATCTGAGAAATATGGTAATTTTCACACTTCCTTCGTTTTAGTAAAGATAGGTTTCTCTTTTACCCATACAAAAAAGAGGTAGTGAGAGTTTGTGGTTTTATGTTAGAAACAGTATCACATGGCAAACACTATTCCTTCTCACATTTTACCATACAGCCTAAGCACTAAAATGCACAAATATTGATATTGGCTTAAATATCTAGTCCGGTTTTATTAATATTGCATCAAATAGTTGACATGAATGTAACTTTGATGGCTGTAAGTCAACATGATATTCCACTGTCCTCATCCTTTAGATGGACAACATGTGCACCGACTGTAAAAAGACTGTACAGCTGCTGACAGAAATCCTCTCCAGTCAAGACTCACAGGTAAAACTGTGTTTGTGACATTTACTAATATATAAATTCTATTGAAAGTCATTTGAACACTCTTGGTAAATCAATGTTTAAGTCATTTCAGTCCATAGTTTCAATTGCACATTTTCTTAATTTTATTTATATGCCAGACCAAGTGAATGCGTGCATTGTAACACAGTCTCATGCCAGTTCATATCTATTTTCTGTTTCAGAGAAGCGAAAGTTGCAGTTGCATTAATTTCAAACGAGAAAGCTAGTTTCACATTTTAATGCAAGCTGAGTTGCTTTTTTTGCTGCAACAAATTGCTTTGATTAGAAACTTCAGCTAAACTACACGTTTGTTACGAATGATTCAGAGTTGTTCATACATTGATCCAGAATTGTTCCCTCTTCACAGCATCTTATTGAGAAATCTCTGGACAAGTTTTGTTATGAACACCCCGTCATCCCTCTGTGTATGAATGGAGCAAAGACATACGTACATTTGGTTATCAGACATTTCAGTGCATTTGCAGTGAGTACTTCTCAGTTTAACATCATGACAGTGAGTGGTTCAGATTCTAATAGCAGAACAATTTCAGGGGTTTCAGTTATTGAACATTTGATAGAATATTGCAGTGCTATTCAAAACTGAGTACAATGGAGATTTATCATCCCTGTCTGACTTAATTTCTTTCTTAAATCTAAATACTTAAAATGTCTAAACATGAGTAATACTGTATATATTCTTACATAGAATACATACTCTGAAAAACACTTGTTTTTTCCCTCATTGCAGAATCAAAACGGTGACATATGCTCAATGCTGGGACTGTGTGGCAGCCAGTCTGAGAGAAACGCACCGTCAGAGCTCACTGTTGGTCTGAATGAGCAGGGTTCACTCTATGCAAAGCCTTCAAGAGGAACTAGTCAAGAGGTACGTGTTAGACAGGTCAAAGATTACACTTGAGTCTGATATTAATGGGTTTAGATTTAAAGTAAACATCACTTAGACCCTCTGAATCATTGTTTTGCAATGACAACAAAAAATTTAGAGTCATATTTAGAGTCCAAACTCTGGGTTTATTTTAGGTAAGCATCAAAAAGATGTTTTTTTCCCTCTATGCACCGTCAATCAGTGTCTCGTTCCTTGGGTTGCTTGCACACTTGAGGACTAAAGTTGATCGACTTCTTAATTAAATGTCTTAGGTTTGCACGATACGACCAAAATCTTAACCCAAGATATTTTAAACATAGTAGTGATACAAAAAAAAACTATTTTAGCCTTCAGTGTCACATGATCTTCAGATATCATTCTATGCTGAATCGCTGCTCAAGATACAGTTAAAACGCTGTTGTTGTTTTTTTTTTTTTGTTTGTTTTTCAGGATTTTTTAATGAATATAAAGTTAAAAAGGACATTAATATTTATCTGAAATAGAAATCTTTTGTGACATAATACACCACCTTTAAAAGTTTGGGGTCAGTAGGATTTGTTTTCTGGAATGAAATTAAAGATATTAATAATTTAATTCAGCAAGGATGCATTGCATTGAACAAAAGTGACAGTAAAGACTTTATTATGTTGCAACAGATTTCTATTTCAGCTAAATGCTGTTCTTTTTTAACTTTTTATTCCATTAAGGTAAATTAATTTTTTGTATATTTTATATAAAATGGGAACATTATACGCCTATGTAAAATTCACTAAAAATGAAAGGTTAAGCTTTCCAATCTCTGTTTGTTCACTTTATTTTAATGTTCTTTTCTGTCCTTTTCTGGCCATGTGACTGTGTCTGTGACAGTAATGTTGAAGGCTGAGCTGTTGGAATAATGAAATGCATTTTGATCTCATTTAAGTTAAATAAAATATCGTCTTTCATTACTTTAACAAATAACATTTTATTCAAGATTTTCACTGAAAATTTCAGCAAAATGGCACCCCATCGTGCATCGTGCCTAACAATGCCCTTCAGCCATGACTTAATTCACATCATGCATATTTAATACGACTGCCATGACTTGTGTTATCATATTTTTTTTTTTTTTTTTCTGTTCAAGTCTATAATTTTTGTTTTTTTTTTTTTTTATTTTTAAGTAAATTAGGTATGTTGTTTCTGTATGTTATTAATGAAGTAAGACCTCTTCTGTTGGAAATCTAGTTCACATTTCAAGAAGTGTAAAATGTTCATAATGTCATTGATCAGCAAAACGCCTGACTATAAACTGCTCCTGGGTTATTTTCTGTTTTGCTTGCTTGACTTGTAGGAGGCTGTAGTGAACCTTCTGGAGAAAATCTGTGACTATTTGCCTTCGCAATACAAGGACATGTGTGACAACTTTGTAGAAACGTACGGAAAGCAGCTGATTGATCTGCTGTTGTCCTCCCTCCCTCCACATGCCATCTGCAGCGCGCTGGGCCTGTGTCTCTTCCCACAGACGCCACTGTCAGGTGAGTAACGTGAAGGACAGCAGCACAACACAGTCTTTCTTCCTGTAGCATGAACTGAAATCTGAAATAAAAACATGTACTTTGAATGCAGTGTAATGCTGCGTTCACACCAAACGCGAATAGAGCGTCAAATTTATGTTGTGTGATATGAAATTTTAATTTGAATGCTGTATTTTGGCCGCGAGACCTCCAGACGCGCGTAAACGCGTCTTTACATTGACTTAACATTGAAATCATTCGCGCCAGACGCTCTATTCGCGTTTGGTGTGAACACAGCATAAGTCACCAAATGTATAAAAATGTCAATTTTAAGGCAATTTGTAACATAACATTTTACGTTTTGGTGGATTAGTGGCTGATTCAGATGAATTTGTGCAATCACAATGTTTTCTGCCTACACTCTGACAGTTAAAGCTTCTTGCTTTCTCTTTATTCTAAAAAAAATTGTTTTTATATGAATCGCATCATGCAAATAAATACAAATCTCTACCTCATAATAAAGTTGTTGTTTTTTCTTGTGATGATGATGATAGTAGTATGTAAGGAAGTTTGTTTCCGACTGTGTAAAAAAAGGTAATTGCGACATTTCATCTCACAATTCTGACTTTTTTTCTCGGAACACATTTTATCTCAGAATTGCGTGATACAAACTAGCAATTCTGATTTGTTTTCTCAGAATTGTGAGATAGGACTATAAACTCTCAATTGCGTGTTATAAAGTCAAGACTGCGATACAGAACTGGGAACATCTTCTTGTCTTTTTCCCCCTTAAATTGGACTTTATAACTCGCAATTGCAAGTTTATATCTCACAATGCTGTGGAAAAAAAAAAAGTCAGGATTGTGAGGTAAAAAGTCATAATAACCTTCACCTTCTTTTTTTTTTCTTTTTTTAAATTCAGTGGCGGAAACAGGCTTCCATAGGATAGTGACCACAGTCTTATTGCAAAGATTAATAAATAAATAATTTAAACGTTTGGGATATTTACAAAATAGAACTTTGTGTGTGTGTGTGTAAGCCTATTTTATTGGACCTTTGTTTTCAAGTAGACAAATCACTCGCACATTGACTGTGTAAAAACATAAAAAATAAAAAATAAAAATTTGTACAGGTAATTTGCTACCAGGACATTATCTATTCAGTCATTTTCTGTCTGTCAAGTTCCATCAAGTTATGGAACAAATTGCCATCATCTATCAGAACAGTGACTACAGTGCCTGAGTTTAAAAACCTTTTAAAAACCTTGTACTCCTGTGCTTTTAACATCTGGTGATTGTCTATTTTAATTTGCGTGATGGACCTATGACAATTTTGTACAGCACTTTGATCAACCAAGGTTGTTGTAAATGTGGTTTTTAAATAAACTAAACTATTCATTTTACAAACATTTACGTTAACCCTAAAACACAATGCAATGATGTGCAAATTTTAAAACAAATTTACAAATATAAGCTAATTGTATTGAAATAGATTTCTTGCACACTTCCCGTCGGCCCTTTGTGTCTGAGCGCACAGATCGCTCGTGATGTGCTGTTGTTTGCTTGGACACAAATCAAGCTGCATGCAGACTGTGCTGACGACAAAAATTGCATCGTGTGGGCTTTTTCAAAACACTGTTATTTAAATTATATCCTGATGTTGTGCTTGCCGTGGAAAGTTTGATTTTCTCAGGCCAGAACTAATTCAAGAATCGTTCTTTCGGTGTGTAAACTGCACTGTGATCGTGAATAATATGTATTTTATGTGTCCTCTCCAGTGTCCTCAGAGCAAACGGACTGTGATTCCTGTAAGATACTGGCGATCCTCTCTCAGTTTCATTTGGGTCACAATGCAACTGAGATCCAGACCTCTGACCTTCTCCAGAAGATGTGCCACCTCCATCCTAACACTATTCCTCGAGTAATGATCACAAAAACACAATACATTATAAAAGCCTCGGACCCACTCTATATAAGATGTCTTTAACTACTATGAACTTACGTAAAATTGTTCGGTAGAATGCACTAATGTTCATATTGCATTGTAAAACACTTCGGTCCCTATTGAGGTTAGGGACAGGTTTGGTGGTATGGTTAGGGTAATAGTGGGTTAAGGGTCAACAGTGTACTTAATGTACTTTTGAAACGGAGTACAATGAGAAAATGTATGTACACAATAAGTGCATTGTATTAAATTATACATTTTAATGTTTGCACACAGTAGTTAAAGACACATGAAATGGGATTTTTTTTTTAAATATCAATGATTTGAACAGCAATCTGAATTCAAAGATGTGAAGTATACACCTGCACTGATCTTTAAAAGAGACGCATGTACTACCAAAAAAGAACTAGTCAGACTCTTAGAAGCGTTTTTCCATTTTTCTGTCCTAGTGTGAAGGCTTTGTGAAGCTTCATGGTCACAGGCTCCTGAAGAGTGATGGGAAACGACCACCAAATCAAAGCATGTGAGGTTTGTTTTTATATGAATCGCATCATGCAAATAAATACAAATCTCTACCTCATAAAACAGTTGAGTTTTCTCATGAGATCAGGATAATAGTTTGTGTATGGAAGTTTGTTTCAGTGAATGAATAAAAGGTGGTTGTTGCGTTTTTTCTCACAATTCTGACTTTTTTTCTCGGAACACATTTTATCTCAGAATTGCGTGATACAAACTAGCAATTCTGATTTGTTTTCTCAGAATTGTGAGATAGGACTATAAACTCTCAATTGCGTGTTATAAAGTCAAGACTGCGATACAGAACTGGGAACATATCTTGTCTTTTTTCCCCCTTAAATTGGACTTTATAACTCGCAATTGCAAGTTTATATCTCACAATGCTGTGAAAAAAAAAAAGTCAGGATTGTGAGGTAAAAAGTCATAATAACCTTCTTTTTTTTTTCTTTTTTTAAATTCAGTGGCGGAAACAGGCTTCCATAGGATAGTGACCACAGTCTTATTGCAAAGATTAATAAATAAATAATTTAAACGTTTGGATATTTACAAAATAGAACTTTGTGTGTGTGTGTGTAAGCCTATTTATTGGACCTTTGTTTTCAAGTAGACAAATCACTCGCACATTGACTGTGTAAAAAAATAAAAAATAAAAAATAAAAATTTGTACAGGTAATTTGCTACCAGGACATTATCTATTCAGTCATTTTCTGTCTGTCAAGTTCCATCAAGTTATGGAACAAATTGCCATCATCTATCAGAACAGTGACTACAGTGCCTGAGTTTAAAAACCTTTTAAAAACCTTGTACTCCTGTGCTTTTAACATCTGGTGATTGTCTATTTTAATTTGCGTGATGGACCTACACAATTTTGTACAGCACTTTGATCAACCAAGGTTGTTGTAAATGTGGTTTTTAAATAAACTAAACTATTCATTTTACAAACATTTACGTTAACCCTAAAACACAATGCAATGATGTGCAAATTTTAAAACACAATTTACAAAATATAAGCTAATTGTATTGAAATAGATTTCTTGCACACTTCCCGTCGGCCCTTTGTGTCTGAGCGCACAGATCGCTCGTGATGTGCTGTTGTTTGCTTGGACACAAATCAAGCTGCATGCAGACTGTGCTGACGACAAAAAATGCATCGTGTGGGCTTTTTTTCAAAACACTGTTATTTAAATTATATCCTGATGTTGTGCTTGCCGTGGAAAGTTTGATTTTCTCAGGCCAGAACTAATTCAAGAATCGTTCTTTCGGTGTGTAAACTGCACTGTGATCGTGAATAATATGTATTTTATGTGTCCTCTCCAGTGTCCTCAGAGCAAACGGACTGTGATTCCTGTAAGATACTGGCGATCCTCTCTCAGTTTCATTTTGGTCACAATGCAACTGAGATCCAGACCTCTGACCTTCTCCAGGAAGATGTGCCACCTCTCCATCCTAACACTATTCCTCGAGTAATGATCACAAAAAACACAATACATTATAAAAGCCTCGGACCCACTCTATATAAGATGTCTTTAACTACTATGAACTTACGTAAAATTGTTCGGTAGAATGCACTAATGTTCATATTGCATTGTAAAACACTTCGGTCCCTATTGAGGTTAGGGACAGGTTTGGTGGTATGGTTAGGGTTAATAGTGGGTTAAGGGTCAACAGTGTACTTAATGTACTTTTGAAACGGAGTACAATGAGAAAAATGTATGTACACAATAAGTGCATTGTATTAAATTATACATTTTAATGTTTGCACACAGTAGTTAAAGACACATGAAATGGGATTTTTTTTTTAAATATCAATGATTTGAACAGCAATCTGAATTCAAAGATGTGAAGTATACACCTGCACTGATCTTTAAAAGAGACGCATGTACTAACAAAAACAGAACTAGTCAGACTATTAGAAGCGTTTTTTTTTTTAAAAGAGAGAAGCGTTTTTCAGTGTGAAGGCTTTGTGAAGCTTCATGGTCACAGGCTCCTGAAGAGTGATGGGAAACGACCACCAATCACAGCATGTGAGGTAATAACTACTCATTTGAATGAACTTTACTTCGGGGCTGTTGACCAGGTTTGTGTGTCCTAAAGATTCTGATGTGTTTCAACAGGATGATTACCTCTGCCGGGGACCCAGATGAAAGCAATCCATCAGACTGGATCAGAAAAAGCAACAACCTTCTTACTTTCCTCGATCAAGCTTCTTCTCTCCACACACAGAACCGAGGGGACTTTGAGACATACAGTATACGAGAGGAGACGATCACCGTGCAGTCTGTTTCAAATGACCTTCATGTGCCACACTGGGTAAACATTTAATACTAAACTAGTCAACTTAACATAGGAAATCCTAACACTGTGTGCATCCTGTAACATTATATAAAATCACTGCTTCCTCATTTTTGTGTTGAGATGATGCAGAAATAAACAGATTCACATTTTAAGGTGTTGTAAGCAGTTCATTGGGAGAAAAGCGCTTGTGATTTTTTTTTTTTTTTAAATGACATTTAGAGTAAAATATTAAACTCTCTTAACAGAGTCTTTTACTATTATCTTCACTTATATAGGCAGAAAACATTAACAAATCTCTGAAAGAAATAAGGTAGAATGAAAGAAAATGTAATCTTTGTGTTGTTCAAAAACCACTTAGTCCTATTATTAATTTCACCAAGAAAAACCCATACACATTTCTGTGCAATTTCCATCGCATATAAATTACACAACAGACAAGACATCAAACAAATGCATGTTCTATTTTAATTAACTAGTTTATTATTCTCTATACTGGTTATTCTACAGAGCTGAATGAATGAAAGACACTGTATATCAGACTGAAATCTTTAATAAAAAGGTCTCATACTACAAACATACTACACTTCAAAGGCAAAGGAACAGTCATGATTAAACTGAAATAATTACAGAAGATCACCGGAGTTATAATCACCTTACAGACTTTTCAGCAGTTGCATGAAATAAAACGGATCAGGGTTTTAGTTTAATGTCTTCTCTCATTGTAACCCAGTCTCTCAAAGCCTTTCATTCAGGCCTGAACAGACACGACTTTACATCTCACCACTGCTGTGTGTTCGGGTCTTCTACGCCCCAGTATGGTTTTCTGCTCCATCGTCTTTATCTTGTCTCTTCCAAATCTGCAAAAGAAAAATCAGGTGAAATAAGGCTGGGTGATGAAGATTTAGGAGGGCTTCTGCAAGTCTTAAAGTCTTTAAATGCCTTTCCACAAATTAAAGATCAGAAAGTCTTCAATTCATGAAGTGATGACATTAAATGTTGCATGCACTGCCAAAATAAAAAAAAATCCTACTCTGTATTTTTGTCTTGTTTTCCAAAATAGATATCAAAACATCCTGAAATCAATATTGAAAACACCACATATTACAAAAAAAAAAAAAATATATATATATATATATATATATATATATATATAAGACTACTTTAATTTTTATTTAATTAGGTAACATTTCTTATTTTCATTTAGTTTAATTATGTAGTAAAAAAAAAAAAAATTACAAAAATAATCACGTGTTATATTTATACACAAGGTAATAATATACATATTACATAAAACATTTTTAAAACTCAAAATTAGAAAAACAACAAAACAGCTTACTTTCATTTAAAAATTTCAAAACAAAAATATTCAATATACTGTATATATATTATAACACTGGTTGGAATGTTGCCAATACAACTCCATTATGTAGCTATTTAAATTTAAAGGACAAGGTATTGTTTAATTTTTCCTCTTTTTAATTGGTCTTAAGTTCTAAAGTCTTAAATTTACCTTCATTAGCTGTAAAAACCCTGTGATTTATAAATAAACAAGCTTTTGGAAGGCAATGATTCCAGCATCATCTTATGTGATGCAATGCGATCTAATAAAATGAAGTCCACAACAGTACCTCAATTATAACATTTCATCAAATGCATTAAAAAAATGTGTGCATTATTCACTGACAAGGATGTCAGATAAAGACGAAACCAGTGCTCCTGATAATCAACAAGTGCTGAAAATAACTAAAAAGTCGTCTGATGTTTAACATGGAAGCTCATTTTTCATTGGGCTTTTTTTCTGTATGATTCTGTATGTAATCAAATTGCTGCCACGTGACCAAAACATCAAAAGCAAACCAAATCAGTGTGAATTTTATGTCAATAAAACTACATTTTTAATGTAATATCCACCTTTTACTGAGCCAACCCCATCAACTATTATTAGCGGATGACAAATGTAAGGAATGAGCAGCAAACCTGTATGTAAGCCTCTGAGAGCGTGATCATCTGTGGAAGGATATCAATCACCTGCAGGTCTTGAAGCTCGTACCACTTCCCTGTGCCCTGTCACACATCACAAAGCACCCAGATTACATAAACCATCCCAACACCAGTGCTCTGACTGGATTCAAGCGCCGGCGACACACTCACGTGATGCAGAACATGGATTCTGTAGGATCCCTCAGTGGGCTTTCCATCGTGAACTATATTGGCCACCAGGTCGTAGGTGGTGATCTTCTCTGTAACCTGCGCCTCTTCTGTCAGGTACTCGCGCAAATCAACGTTCCTGTGTTTTCACAACAAGAACATTTCAAAATGCATTTACAGAGAGTGCGGAAATGTCTGAAAGAGTGTAAGGTCTTCATCCTGAGCGCTGCTGGTCACATACGTGATGGGGAAGTTGACAATGGTCGGGTTCTTCTCCACAAAGAAGTTGTTCTTGGTGAATCGCTTGATGCAGAAGATGAGGTACGGAGGAAGTTTGGTGAGCTGGAACCTTTTCAGAAAGTTCTCTTTGTACGTCTTGTACTCCTGGGACAAAGTCAGAGGTGATCATTTATCAAATATTAATAATATTATTTGACATGACATTTTAGAAGAAAATACTTTAATTGGCATGTTCAATATCAAGCATTTTCCACAAAAATAATGGTGACCCTGGAGCACAAAAGCAGTCTTAAGTCGCTGGGGTATATTTGTAGCAATAGCCAAAAATACATTGTATGGGTCAAAATTATTGATTTTTCTTTTATGCCAAAAATCATTAGGATATTAAGTAAAGATCATGTATGAAGATATTTTGTAAATTTCCTACCGTAAATATATCAAAACTTAATTTTTGATCAGTAACATGCATTGCTAAGAATTCATTTGGACAACTTTAAAGATGATTTTCTCAATATTTGGATTTTTTTATTTTTTTTTTGCACCCTCAGATTCCAGATTTTCAAATAGTTGTATCTCAGGCAAATATTGCCCGATCCTAACAAACCATAAATCAATGGAAATATTATTTATTCAGCTTTCAGATGACATAATTTCAATTTAGAAAAATTGACACTTAAGACTGGTTTTGTGCTCCATGGGACACAATTCACAATTTGGCCTCCTGAAGGAATTCTCTTCAAACAATATTACAACGCTGACACTGTATTTTACTTGCAACATAAGTCAGTAAAACTTAAATCATACTAATGTTTACAAAATATACAGTACAGGTCAAAAGATTGGAAACATTACTATTTTTAATGTTTTTGAAAGAAGTTTCTTCTGCTCATCAAGCCTGCATTTATTTGATCAAAAATACAGAAAAAAATGTAATATTGTGATATATTATTACAATTTAAAATAATTGTTTTTAAATTTATTATACTTTAAATTATCATTTATTTCTGTGATGCAAAGCTGAATTTTTAGGATCATTATCACATGATCCTTTAGAAATCATTCTAATATGATGATTCATTATCAAAGTTGGAAACAGTTCTGCTGCTTAATATTTTTTCAGAACATGTGATACTTTTTTAGGATACTTGGATTTAATAAAAAAAAAAAAAAAAAAAAAAGAAAAAGAAGCTATGTTTTTAAAATATAAATATTTTGTAATAACAATATACACTACTGGTCAGTAATTTGGGGTCAGTAATTTTTTTTTCTTTCTTTTTTTTAAAATAAAAGCAATACTTTTATTCAGCAAGGATGTGTTAAATTGATAAAAAGTGATAGTAAAGAAAATATATTATTAGAAATATATATTATTAGATTATTTTTTTTTTTTGAATAAATGCAGTTCTATTTTAACCTTCTATTCATCAAATATATTAGACAGCAGAACTGTTTCCAACACTCATAATAAATCAGAATATTAGAATGATTTCTAAATGATCATGTGATAGACTGGATGTTACATGTGACACTGAAAGGCTGGAGTAATGATGCTGAAAATTCAGCTTTGCATCACAGGAATAAATTATTTTTTTTAAGTATATTCAAATAGAAAACTATTATTTTAAGTTGTAATAATATTTCACAATATTACTGTTTTTTCTGTATTTTTGATCAAATAAATGCAGGCTTGATGAGCAGAAGAAACTTCTTTCAAAAACATTAAAAATAGTAATGTTTCCAAACTTTTGACCTGTACTGTATATTTCATACTACTGCTACAGCTATTGAAGTTGCTGAAAGCAAAAAAGGGGTAAAAAATAAATAAACACATTTTGTAATAAAACCAAAAAGCTCTTCCACTTAGTGTTATTTTAGCAGTACTTACATGATATTGTAGTATTTATTAATATTTCGAATTTGCACTTATTTTTACATTCTCAATTAACATTTGAGTTTAGTTTAAGCCTATATTATTGTTTTTCTATATTAAGCTTTAATGTATTTTAGTTTCATTTTTAGTCATTTTAGTACGTCTTTCAGTAAGTTGCCATATTTCAGATTATTTCAATAAACAAAACCATTTGTAACAGGTTCAGTTTTAGTTAATAACAACACTGCTTCCGGTGAAATGCAACACACCATGCTGAGGCTAGTGGATAATGCAGAATATAAATAACCTAAAATAATGACAAGCAAACAAAAGGGACACAGAAAGCAGGAGTGACAGTGAGTCCGCACCTTCTCGTTGTTTCCGTTGAACTTGGCCAGGATGTTGAAGAGAGGGACCTGAGGAATGATGAGCTGCTCCTTCTCATCTTTGTAGAGGGGTGCGGTGGGCAGATCCAGCGTCAGGTACAGGAAGGTGGACTCGGACATCTCCTCCTGGTACTCGTCCTTAAGGAGAAGGGCTTCTTTCTCTTCTGGAGGCTGTGAGAGACATTTTAAATTTAGTATATATTTACTTATACCAGTCAAAAGTTTAGACACATTACTATTTTTAATGTTTTTGCAAGAAGTCTCTTATGTTGGTCAAGCCTGCATTTATTTGATCAAAAATACAGAAAAAAAAGTGCAATATTGTGAAATATTATTACAATTTAAAATAACGGTTTTCTATTTTAATATACTTTAAAACATAATTTATTTCTGTGATGTGCAGCTGTATTTTCAGCATCATTACTGCAGTCTTCAGAGTCACATGATCTTCAGAAATCATTCTAATATACTGATATATTATCAAACTATTGTGCTGCTTAATATTTATTTTAAAAGCCTTTTGCTTCACAGCACCTGATTTGTTTGTTACGTTGAAACGGCAGCATTAATTGGGTTAACTGCAGGTGAGTGACAATTAAAGCAATAAGCAATAAGCCCCAAGAAGCCGTGGTTTACAGTGAATTTATAACAGCTAAGGGGCGTTGTTAGGCACGACACGAGCAAATAAACTGTAATGATGATATTAATACAAACAAACAAAGTATTCTTCCACCAAACAAAGTAGTTCTTCAGAATCAGCTGTTGTTGCAACAAAGTGGTTGCCGAGCAACACACAAACATAAACAAAGGCATATGTTTTTAGAGTAATTTACAACGGCTTTGAACATTGGCTCAGCCAATCAGAACCAAGGACCGGAACTATCTGTTTTATAATCAACTATATCCAATATAGTACCCCTTTGAATGATTTAGCATGCACAAAATCAGGCAGTGATTGATGTAAGGAACTGTCCAGCAGACACCTACCAAATCTGGATGAGGAAGCTTCTTTGAGAAGATCCGCATGGACCCCTGAAACACCTTGGTGAGGATGGCTATAAAAGAGAAACACATCAGCTGAGCGGATTTCACACCTGAGGAGGAGGAACAGCACAAACACACACCTCTTATCACATCTACATCAAAACAAGAACTCACATGATTTCTTCTTTGTCCCACCAAGAGCACCGTGCAGTGCATTCAGGAACCAGGACAGAAAGTCAACAGCGTCCCCTAGAGAGCAACGAGCACCAGGTTAAAAAGCACAAGCTCTTGTTCAACTGGAATAACAGAGGCTGCTGTCTGATTGGCATACTAGCACACTACTCATACTACACCACTTTCTGAACTAAACATGTAACAGCAGCTCAGGAAAAACTATCTGACAGTATTCAGTGCACTAATATTCTCGAGGGTTTGGTGTTCCACCTTGTTTAGTGATCTGAAAGGTCTTTTTGCTGCACAACACCACGGCCTGCAACATTTCATGCGGCGACACGTGGGCTTTGAAGTTACGCGGGTTCCAGAGCTTGCGCATGAGCTCGCCGAAGCGCTGCACCAACAGAAACATGATGTCACCCGGCGGCCGGCGGATTCTGCGATAGTTCTCCTCCTCGAGGAAGTAGTTCCGCAGAGGCGGCACGTTTGACAAAGCCTACGAGAGAGAGAGAGAGAGAAAGAGAGAGAGAGAGAAACATGTGGTGACATAGTACTCTCAAAACTATATTTATTCCTGAATTTAAGATTCAAACATTTGTATTTATGTGATGCATATTTGTCAGTCATGCTTGAATGAAACAGGTCAGATTTCTGTAAAAGCACTAATAAAAAGAACGTGTTTTAAATACACAATAAGCAGGTTTATCAGTTTTTATCATTAATAAATCCAATCTCAATCTTCACATGCATTTGAACTAACCGCATATTGAATACTGAATACATGTTATTGTTTTCATAATGAACAGATTTGTGCCAATTTTAAGCAACAGATTAAATGGATTTTGCAAATACGATTATTTCAATAAAATCAAAACTTTAATAATTAACCATGAATTTTCTGAGCGCAGAAATCTTACCCATTTCTTTTATGTATGAGTGACATGCATCACATTAAGTTTATAAGTTTGTTAAAACTGTGTGATCCAAATTGATGGAAATTCATAAGCAATTCAAACACACACACACACACACACGTATATATACACATATACACACACACACACACACATATATACATATACATATATATATAGTATTTATTTTATTTAGGCAATTTTTTTGAGTGAACAGAAACAAAGAGCATATAAAAACAGTTAAAAATTTGAATAAATCAAGGAGTATGTGACGTTAAAGCTTATTTTAATCCAAAAATACAGTTTATTTATTGTATCCAAACAAGTTTCTGGTTGTGACTGCAGCATGAGAGTTTTTTGGAAAAAATTTAATAGAAAAATCAAGCTATCACTTTATTTCCCATTGTCCTCGTCACATCTTACATGCACTAACTACAGCAACAACAATAAATCATGGATCATTACATGCAACTAACCCTCACCCTAACCATACAGTAAGTACATGCAGTTAATTAATATTACTCAGTACTTAAACGTATAATTACACTGCAACAAAGACTCACTCAAAGCCATCTCTGCACATTAAAGCTGTGAGAGAAGAACACGAAGATAACATTAATAACTGGTCGCTCATCTTACCTGCAAAACCACATTAGCGTAGTCATTGGCCTTGATATTATTCAGACCCACAATTCCTGGAAGATAGGTCGTGCCATCGTAGGCTCTGTACAGCTTCCCATGCTTATCCAAACCAGCGATATGCTGTTTGGTGAACGTGGGCTTCAGCACATACTGGAACAAAGAAACCAAGCAGAAGCGAATCAGAGATGCAGGTCTTCTAGCAGAGCTGTATACTGGGTTGAAGAGATTCAGGAATAGAGAATCAGAGATGCAGGTCTTCTAGCAGAGCTGTTCTACACCACATCATCAGCACTTTATATATCGCGGTAATGAATATGCGCGATATTGTTATCGTGGGCACTTCTAAATACCGAGAATAATTTATATTACAAATTATTCAGAATCTGGAATGCATTTTAAGAAAACTTTTCCCATCAACTAGTCAAAATGCACAACGCCGCTGTACTAAAGAGAGTGTGCACGCTCTGATGTAAACAAGCACGCACGAGAAGCACATGGAGCGTGAGAGAAGCGCTGAATGAAAAGCACATTCACTCTCTGACAGCAGTGGCGCTGCAGAAAATGCAGCTCTTATCCTGGAAACCCCATAAATAAAAGAGCTGCTACTTTCTAAACATTTAAATAATATAAAAATAATATTTATACACATAAATTTTTTCCATTTTAATCATCATTGCTTTACATTAGGGCAGGGGTCTCCAACTGGAGAGCTACCGCCCTGCAGATTTTAGGTCCAAACCCCAATCAAACACACCCTGAACCCACTAAGCAAGATGTAGAGTGTCTTGATAAATATAGGCAGGTGTGTTACCGAACTGAAATCTCAGGACGGTAGCTCTCCGGAGCAGGGTTGGAGATCCCTGCATTAGGGCTTCTTTAGTTAACAAACTGCCAATGAAAAATTCTTCTGAACATTCATTAATCTTGTATTCCGATATTTAATAACACATTAAAATCAAAAGTTGCAACTTTGTTATTTAATGAGCTTGTATTTTTTAACAAAGATTAATAACTTCTGTAGTAAATAGCTATTGCTCATTGTGCATGGTTAATGCATTAACTAATGTTAACTAATGAGGTCTTATTGTAAAGTGAAACCTAGGGTCTTTAAAGTTCTTTTGCACTTTAATGGTGTAAAACTTTTGTATTGCTTTATAATATTTAAATGCTCATTTATTTTTGTTATCAGAAAAAGTTAAACCTGTTTTACTGTATTATGACCCCTTTTTTTGAAACTTAATTTCAAACCGTGATAATACTGCTACCGTGACAAAACATTATCAATTAATCGCAACAGGTGATACCGGCATATCCCTGCTTTTCACTGTAATGAGATAAAAGTGATGTAATCTAACGAGGAGTCGATGATCTCATAATTGTCCGGCAGGCAGTAAAACTTTAAAGTGTGGAGATTCAGGAAAACATGGTGCGCGAACTGAACGCTGTGGATGTACGCGTGAGACTTCTGACCTCGACCTGACAGAGACACATTTTAAATTTTTTTGTTTAAGTGATTAATGGTGAGTCAGATAAATAAGGTTATCGCTCACGCTTACCTTGGAAATACTTCCCACAGATCAGACAGGCGTAGACGTTAATATGAGAGAGCGAGATTGAACAAAGCTTCTCAAAGTCAAAATCCAAAACACTCCTAAAGAAAGAAAAGAGTGCGTGTTATAGCCGAAGACACTGTGATGAAGACGCTCTCGGTCACTGGTTTACCTGTTGATTGTGTCCAGATACGGACAGTGGCGGCTTCTTCTGTCTTCCACACCATGAGAACGACCCACTTTCACGCGCACCTCTGCAAAGACCACAGGTGAAGAGATACAGGTGCAACTCTGCAGCAATAGCATCCAAACATGCAGATCTCCAATCCATAATGTAATTACCGTTCATAGCATAGTCACAACTTGTGAAAATGTAATTTGTGTTTTATTTGTCACTTGCTCACATTTATTGTGTAAAGTCCCTTTTCTGATACTATAACACGGTTTTAATGAAGTTTATATTTGTAGTGGTTACTAATTACTAAATAAAAAAGTATTGTCTCTGTATGTGGATACTAAGAAGTGAAATTTCAATCATATTTTGGTCACTGAAGTAGAAAATGTTGCTGGTTTTCAGAAACCTAGTCGCCCTAAAACACACAACACCCAGCATACACATAAACATACACATACACATAAATAGATATCATGATGCTTTTGACGAGTATATAACGTTATTCACAATCTCTTTAAGATCAGTATCTTGTTTAGTGATCATTTCTAAGCTGCTTTAGATGAAAGCATCTGCTGAATGCGTGACAGTAAATGTGTTTCAGCGACTACGCCGCGGATTATTTAAACCTCGTTCTGAAGACTAACTGCTGAGCTATCGCGCTCGGAAACGCTCCAAACATACCTTCCTCTTCGTCTTCATCAACGTCCCTCTCCCGTTTCACGCCTGCGATCATTTTACGTGTAAAAACACACGCGAATTCGCTGCTGAATGAACACTTCTGCGAGTGTCACGAAGCTACTCCTGCCTTCACTTCCGCTCTAAAATCGGGTGGCCAAGAGCACAGTAACCCGGGAGAAAACACATTCACTTGGTTTGTCGTGTGCAGCGTACTTTCTGGACTTCCGACTAGCAATTATATGATGTATTTCACTTTTTAATATAGAAGTACGCACTTGCGGATTGTAAGAAGGACAATATAGAAGCGCAGTAGTTTGAGTGAAACAACCAAACAACTCCGACAACTCGGAGTTCGCTTTTTATTGGCCAGCGTTATTTGTTCACGGCCCCAGTGTTCGGAGAGATGGTGTAGAGGGAACGTGTAATATTTTGCTAAAATGATTTTATTTTGAGGAGAGCCATGGAGGTCATGTGTGACGCAGAGGGGGAGAGTGTTAAATACAAGCCCGGCGGGCGTCTGGACATGAGCCACGGGTTCCTGCGGCACATCAGGAGGAACCAGATCGCCAGGTCTCTGCTCAAAACACTATTGTGTGTTCTTAGGACGCTGTAGTGTTACCTAGAACTATCAACATGACATTCCAAATCAACCCTGTAATGTCTGGCATATTAACACACTTAACTCCACCTCAAATCTAACCTTTTTTATTTTCGGTGAAATCAGTTATTAAAATCAATACAATTATTATGTATTTTAAAATAATTGTATAGTACTCGTCAATAATTATGCAAAAAAAGAAAAAATCATTGAAAAATCATTTTCAGTCATTGAAAAAAAAAAACTAATATTTCTATTTTACCTTTCAGTTATGGCAGTATCTCATGTTAAAATAAAATAGAGACAATGCCTTTAAAATGCACCTTTGAAGCCAGTTTAGTGCCATCTGGTCTGAATAAAAAGAAACACATCTGAAATGTCATGGTTTAGCCACTAGATTCCTACAGAGCTCTAGATAAAAAGGCTTATAAATTCTCTAGTTGTTTTTTTTAGACATTCCCTGCATCAGGAATGAGTTGTGTATTGTACACACACACACACACACACACACAAAATATGTATTTATCTATACAGATATATATAACATCTGCATTTTTGCATATATTTCTAATTAATTTCCAACGGCGGTCATTTTTGACCGCGAAACAACACAAAAAGTGACAATTTTTTAGGACCATTTAGCTTTTTCAAAACAAGTCCAATTTTTTTTATTATTATTAATTAAATATTTTGTGTGTGTGTGTTTTGTTATTCTTCTGGTACTTTTATAAAAATCAGTAAAGCTGAAGGTGGGCATTTATACAAGTATACTAAAAGACGTTTTACTTGCTAAAAAAGTGTAAACTAAGGCTGTGTACAGGTTAGTGATGCACTGATCTTTGCTCTTCTGCAGGGATGATTATGACAGAGAAGTAAAGCAGGCTAAGGAGAAACAGAGGCGCAGACACACCACCACCCCTCGGCGTCCTCGGAGACCCGACCGTCAGGTCTATCACCCGCGCCTCCGGAGTAAGCTACATACATAACAGACCTGCAACCCACCAGCTCTGGCAGTACTAATATGTTTGCTTTGAAGATTTAATAAATGAAAAATAACACAAAATCATCAAAATGAACTTATGCATCTAAATAATAACTAGCTAGTTGAGGATTGATAGTGGTAGTAATTGTGAATGGGTCAGGCTGACAGAGTGGCTTTTAAATCGTCAAAATGACGTGTTGAGATTTGTTGGAGCTTGATGTGTGCTGCTGTGCTCATGTATGGACTCCTGGTGGATTCTAGATGGATCTGAACCTGGTGTGAATGCGGAGGCAGAGGACTGGAATGAGAGCAGCTCTGGCACAGAGCCGGAGAACACTGGCACAGAGCTGTTCTGGCTCGATTATCAAGCTGACAGCGGCCAAATTACATCTCTCATTGTCCATAAGGTTTGTACTGGGGTGCACTGAGATTCTTATGGAAGACCGTTTTCACCTGGAATTGAAACTTTTTATCTCACAAATAGTTTTTTTTTGTTTGTTTGTTTGTTTTTAGCAATTGCACGTATATGTCTCGTAATTTGCACTTCAAATTATGAGATGTAAACAAATTCTGAATTGTGTGATATAAACTCTGAAAATCTGGCGTTTTTTCTCTGAATTCTGAATTCACTTTCTTGCAGTTCTGTTTTTTTTGTTCCTTTCTGCCACAGAGAAAGAAAGAAGGTAATTGTGACTTTTATCTCACAATTTGGACTTTTATTCTCTCGATTCAGAATTTATATCTTTTCTCAGAATTCTAAGTTTACATATCGCATATATACATGTTGCATATCTCACAGTTCTTACTTTTTTTTTGCAATCCTGCATTTATGTCTCACAATTCCAAATTTGTATCTTTCAGTTCTGAGAAAAAGTCTGAATTGTAAAATAAGATGGAATTACCTTTTTTTTTTTTTATCCCGTGGTGGAAACGGGCTTCTATAGATTATAATGCAGAGGCTACAAAGATTTTTCAAGCTAACTTGAGTAGCATAATTATATTTCATCATGTGTTTTTTGATTTCTGATGTTTTCAGCCGGAGGCCGAGTTATAACATTCTGATTAAAAGTTACAAGTTCAAAAAAATAAGAATACTTCATTTACAATTTTATTTACATAAAATGCATTTACAAAATAGTGATTTTATTTTCATGCAGAGTTTTAAAAGATGTAAAAGTGTTTTTATGATAAGATTTATACCTGTTTAATATTTATCAGTACAAATAAACTATGTAGGCATGAAGATATTAAGATATTATAAATATAAACATTGTGATTTTCATGATTGAAAACAGTGTGCATTGTGAAAAGCACTTGACTTAAAGTCTTTTGTTATATATATATTTGTTGTATGTGTTGAAGCAAAAAGCAACCATTAAATATTTTTTTCCAACCAGGAGGACAAGCCAGAAGTTATTGTGGAACGCGTGGCAGAAAAGAATGCTCTGGACTCGGCCATGAGGGCGGCGCTGTTGGCACGTGTGGGACAGGAAATGGACAAGCGCTGTGACAAACGCTGAGAGAAAGAGAGAGGAGCTTTAATAAAAGTGGAGAACAAAGCACTGAGCATTTCTGTACGACGGCACCAAGCATTCGGAGATGCCATGTATCCTAATATGTGAAGGTGTAGCCTTCTTGAAAGAGAGTAGACTCAAACCTCAAGAGAAAGGACACTGTTAAGCATGCAACTGATCTTGTTTGATCTAAAATAGTATGTATTACAGAAAACAGGACACGGATTGTTCTTTCAACTGGAAACTGAAATGCTTGTCACGTCACGCTTAGGAAAGACGCTGGACAAATGTTGAGAGCTCTGAGGTGTTGTGTGGCACTTTTTACACCTGAGGTGACTTGCTGGGGTTTTATAACCACAAGGTCTACATTTCTTCACTAGGTCTCATAAGTCTGTGTCTTATAGACTTCCAGAAGAGAGTGTTTTTAGATATGGTTTAGGCTGAATCCCCACAGAAATCAGGACAAAAATGAAACCAAACTTCCGGTCTGTTTTAGTCTAAGCGAAGGTTTGAAGGAATCAACCTATTGCTGTGATGTAGATGCTGAGGAAGTCCAAACAAAGTTAAAAGAATGCTAACGAGGTCCTCATTGCTCTGATGTTTATATCCATGCATTTGGATATCTGCCTCTTCCTGTTATGTTCATAAATATTCATGTTGATATAAATATCACCTTTTCCTCTGTTGGTGCTCATGATGTTGTGGAAACAGAAAAGGACCAATATGTGACTTTTTTTTCTCCCTCTGTCTCTTTTTTTTCACCACTTCATTGTTCAGGTAGATTTTTATTTTTGTAATCGTGTTTCAACTGTGTACTCTTTTGTTCTTGTTTAGATTGCGGGATGAATTGTTCATTCTGCCTTACAGACAGATGATGGCAGTGTGCACTGTTTACATTGGGTGCAAAAATAAATTTTTCTTTAACTGCTTCTGAGTTTCATCAATTGAGCTTGTATTCTGGGGGCTTTTATGCCTGAAAACTCACCACAGGAAGGCTCTTTAAATTAAATTCAAAGCAAGAAAGTATTCAAAAGTATTCATACCCCTTAATGGTTTTCATGTTTTATGTTGATGCTTTATGTTAAACACACCCCTCAATAGAAGGTCTAACAGCTGAAAATCCATATCAGAGCAAAAACCAAGCCCTGAAGTCAAAAGAACAGCCTGTAGAGCTCAGAGACAGGATTGGTGATTTCTAAGCACAAATCTCAGGTATGGGGCACCAACCCAATAACTGTTTTTTTTTTTTAAACATGCGGAGTGGGTGGGGTTGTAAGCTGTATAATTAGGTTGTTTGTGTTGTATTGTTCTCTGTTTTTATGTTGCGGTTTGTATGTCTTGCCGCAAAACCAATTGCCCCTTGGGGGACATGAATAAATTTGAAGTGAAGTCTGCAAATGGGGATAACGATGCTGAAGAGATGTCACTGGACGAGAATGTTCAGACGAAGCAAGATGTTCAGCAGTGAAAGCATGGCATATGAGGGAAGGATTTCTCTGGATTGCATACAGGAGTTATGGTGAAACTTACTGCTGCATCCTCAAGAGTTTCAACATCTTGGCGTACAGCTTTAGCAAAGTGTCCTTTGTAAGAATTTAACACCATGAAGAACTGTTGTAGCTCTAACTGAATGCTGGAGGCAACTGAATTCCCTTTGGCTGGCAGCGAGACTCAACATGAAGCCAATTGAAAAAGTCTTGAAGACTGTAAGTGAATGGACCTTGATTGGCTCTTTTCATGGACCTCCTAATTTCACAGAACTGCTCACTGGGTAGCTTTTCTAAAAGTCTTTCTACATGAGACACAGGTGAGAAAGACCCTGACGGTCATTGCATTGAAGTAGATGAAGAGGTGGCACATCAAGAGTAGCATGAAGCTCTTTCAGTGCACGCTGTCTTGGCTGTCGATAACGTTCAGCTGGAGCTCTGATTGCTTTAGTCCAAGGTTGAGGGGCGTGGACATAAGCCAACGCAAGTCTCTTAGCTTGATCCATTTTTTAAATGGTCCAGCATAACTGGTTACTTGTATTGTTCAGTCTCACGTGGATCTAGCAGATTAGACGAGGCCATTTTCAGCATCATATACTGTGTTTCATCCTCTGTTGTAAGGTAAGGTAAAGATTGACCTTCTATGAATCTCTCATGGTGTCTATAAGGTGCTGAAGGGACAAACACAGGGGCTGCAGCAGGAAATACTTGATGTTGATGAAACCGAGAAGCAGATGCATAGAGATCTGAGAGAGCACTGTTAAAGGTTGCAGGCTTAGATATTGAGGAATATTGGATGCAGGTGCCTAGGTGACCGGTGGGGTCAGGTTGAATACTGCTGGGCATATATAATGATGAATGAGAGCTGGTAAGGGACTGCAACTGTACACCCAAAGGTTGAGGCAAAGTTGACTGAAGAACAGCAGCTGGCAATGCAGGAACATGAGAGGCTTGATAATAGCCTTGTGGCAAATTAAGCCCAGCAGATGAAGCTGAAGGTAGGATCTGAGCAGAGGAGTTATGATGTACAGGAGGTGGAGACTTCAGCTTGAACCGGAGATGATTTGAGTGAAGCCAGTAGGTGGTGGATTAAAAGCAGGCTGTGGAGGTCTAGGATTTGAGTGTTCATGGGGGAAGATCTTGATACATGTAGAGGATCACCTGCTTTCATACACTGTTGGATTAATCTACCTTGCATCATCTGCTTAAAGGAACACGCCACTATTTTTGAAAATACTGTAGGCTCATTTTCCAACTCCCCTGGAGTTAAACAGTTGAGTTTTACTGTTTTCAAATCCATTCAGGAGATCTCCGGAGACTTTTAGCTTAGCTTAGCCTAGATCTTTGGTCATAAATTCATTGGGGATTCACAAAGGTTTTAATGATCCGTTGTCAGGTTTTTTTTTTTTTTTTTGTGATAATTGTGATTTGGATTTTTTTTAAGCGCATCATCTTACACTCTAATGGACAATCTTGCCAATTCGAACATTCAAGCGATTTTAACACATTCAAGCAAAAGAAGACGCGAGTAACAACTCCATTCAGTGTGTTGTTACTCAATGTGTAAGCCATACATACAAAAGTATGTCAAAATACCCATCTTGGCAAGTATCCTTGAAAACAGTCGGTTATGTCTTAAGTGATCTGAAACAGCTTAGAAAGAAATCAGATCAGTATCAATATATAAGACCATGAGTTGTGTTTAAAGTGACGGAGCCTAATTTACCAGATGCTGTCAGTGTCCCTAATGTTAATCAAAAATAAATAAATATATAAATAAATAAAAACCGAGAAAAACACTTACTACTCTTAGCTCTAACAAAGACTAATATGTTAATGTATACACTGAATAATATGCACAGTTATTTTACATTTGATTATTCAATTTCTGTACTTGAACATCTAAATCTAAAAACCCAAAGCTCTTTTGTTCTATTTATTTATTTGTACTATTGCTTGTAATTTCTTCATTTGTTCTTATTTACTGACTGTTCACTTGTCTTTAATAATGTTTGAGCTTTGTTAGGCTAAGTTAGGCTTAGGCTTTTAGGCTTAGGTTAGGTTTGAAATTGGAATTGAGAGTTGTAAAATTTAACTGGTATCTAAAATTTTGGTGTCATATAAAATTATTTATTAGAATTCTGTCAAATTGATTAATCACAATTAATCACATCCAAAATAAAGGTTTTTGTTTACATAATATGTGTAATGTGTATATTTATTATGTATATATAAATACCAAAAAATGAATTTTTTTTTTTAAATTACATGTATATATAAATTTCATACATAATTTAGAGTATATATATAAATATTATATATATATATATATATATATATATATATATATATATACACAAACAAAACATTTTTCTTAAATATAGACATGCGTGTGTGTACAGGTACACAGTTCACACACATTTATTATTTATTTATTATTATAGTTTATTACAATTTTTTATTAAGCGTTAAAAGAAAAAACACATTCATCAGAGAGAAGGGGGCCTAAATACCTCCCTTAAAACTTCATGGCGCCTCTGACGCACAGGTACATGGTGCATGACGTATGCAATTTCCAGCGAAATCCGTCCCGACAGCTCTAAAATATAAATCATTATTATAGGTCTCTCAAAGTGTATTTGGGTAAAGTATGTGTCCAAATACATTAGTTTTAGTGACTTTACCCAAATACGCTTTAAAAGACCTATAACAATGATTTATATTTTAGAGCTGTCAGGATGGATTTCGCTGGATTTTTTTTTTTTTTTTTTTTTTTCATAAATAACATTTGATTTGTTTCAGCAAACAAAAGTTATATAATTTAAAGTTACAAGATGTCAAGTATACAAGGGAGTGTCAGCCCTGATTAGCCTGTACCAGCGTGCAGTGTGATCCCAGGTATGTATATAGTTTTGGATAAGGCTAAACTCATCCAATCAGATTTTAGAGATAGAGGATCTATTTTATAAAGTACAGTTTACCACACCAAACTCTTCAAGAATTACACTCAACACACAGATTACATAAGAGTATTCCATGGGAGGGGCCATTTCCACAGGCATTAGAGACCCTACAAGGGGTCAGGCTTCTGCTCTCGTCTCCCCTCGATATAGTGAGTGTGCTCGCCCCTCGTGTGAGAGAAGACAAATCTTCACATTCTCATGCATCCGTGCTCCGCCCACAGACCTCCTCCGTCTCTCCACATCCTGATTGGATGATCACAGACCAAAGACAGTGGGGAGTATTACACACACCCCTGCACGTGTCTCCACGTTGTGATTTTGCAGGGTTTAGTTTTAATAGTAAAAGTGCCGTTTCCCACCCCTTTAGCATATGTTAAACATTGCATTTTTGCAGTTAAATCATTGCATAAAAAGTCATTTGTTTGGATCTTAAAATCTAATTACAAACAAAAATCAGAAAATGAATACAAATATTTTTAGGAAAAAGTGATTATAAATATATGTTGTAATAGTACTGAATGCATTCGATATTTGCATTTTTCATTTACGCTAGACGTTTAGTTTTGATTTTTGTCATTTGGTGTTGTCTTTATGTGGTTTGTGACACCTGGTGACACCGTAGTGTGTGTAAAGGTTTAAAATGCCCTGGCCTTTCCACCTGTTCTCACATTTCCAGTTCTCGCTCTTCTGCACATTATCCAGTAGTATGTCATGCAGTGATATTTACCTCCTGACATCCTGATCTGTGTCTCAGTGCTCTTTAATGATCTTTAATCTTTTCCAGGCACAAATCTTACAACGTTCAAATGAAGATGGCATGCAGCTGTAGTGCACTTATACAGGTTCCAGCCTGTAAACATCCTTTAGTATTATTTATTTGCATCTGTCACGTGGTTTGACAATCTTATGCAATGAAACTCATACCCTTTGGGACCGCTAGTCTATCACAGCATGGAAAACCTGTATGTTTTTTGTAGATGTAAAGGGTTGGTGAGCGATGACTGGTGATTGTTGAGCATTGCAGCAGAGATGTTAAGTTAAAAAATAAAATAAAAGACAGGTCAGGATTTTAATGCCATAAGTTATAATGCTCTATGTTTACAGCATACATTCTGAATGAATCCAATCCGATTTCAGATTCTGCTTTATGTGAACCCTAAATTTTTCAGTCCAATTCACAAATTAATTTACATGTGAATCACATGTATTCCAAACAAAACATCAGCGCATGCACAGTACTGTTTGGTTTTTGCCTTAATGGCATATCTGAAAATAAATCTGATGCTTATGTCATAAGAGCTGTTTCATAAATACTTAAACATATTCAATCTCCTCAAACAGTTCATGAGACGTAAATAGACGTACGCACAGTCATAAAACATATGCAGGCATCAAAGGTCTTATTATAAATAGGCTCTGGTATCAAGGCATTGCACATGTGTGCAACATATTTTTAAATCAGATTATTTCAAGTTTACACCACCCTTTTCAATCTTATCGATATTTCATTTGGATTGAGCTCATTCTGATTGATTGAGGTTCCTGCATGAAGACTTTTCAATTCACCTGAGCCATCACTCAGTTACTAACAAATTAATATTTTTGCATGTAACGTAGCATGTTCCGGCTTCTCTTTTGTCCCATGGCTTAATAACTGTGTTGATGATGCAATAATGGCCAGTATGTGAAACTTCCAAATGGAGCTGATTACGGTGAAGGTCAGAAAGTATTTCCATTCACAAAGTCGAAAGTTGTTACTGGAACAAATGATAACATTCCATGAAATGCTACATTTGAAAAAAAACTGTAGTTTCCTATATTCAGCTATATTGTTTTATTGCATCACTGGGCACGTGGTAGGCATAACACGCTGTGTGACTGTTTATGATCTAACCTTTAATTTGGTTCACACTTATTTTTAGTAAAAGATATAAGATATTATTTCACGTCGGTCAGCACATATCAGTACTGTAGAAGCCACTGATATGATGCAAGATATAAATATAAGCAAGTGATACACACTCAGGGTGCTCCTTTGGCAGTGAGGCATGTTCAGTGATTGATATTTAAATTTGGAAGATAGGCACTCTAGACGTAAGTTGAACACACATGCTATTCATGGTGCCTGTAAACTGTGTTAGTGAAGAGCAAAATATGAATATGATTCTGCATGCATGCAACTGTCAGAAGCATTGGTGCAACTATTGATTTACCAATTTAAAGCAAATACTAAATTATCAAGTGGGAAGATATATAAACATATTAACAAATGCAATATATAAAAAAAATGCTGTTATTTGGAAAAATGTGTCTGTATCAAAATATTTGCATTTAAAAGTTGTGTATAAAAAACCATATTATTCATAGCTGTACACTAAAAAGGTGTCTTTATCATTGACAGAGAAATACTTTATCTACTGTAATCTACATCGTACAGCTGGAGCAGCGAAACATCGTCAGTTTAGCTGCTGCGTGAACTAACTTTCCTTTAGTGGAAGCCACCACAGTAACCTTTAATCCTTCAACAATTACCCTCACACACCTGTATGTGATCGATCAGTGCGTAGGATAAACGACCAAGCGACAGGTCGAACGCCAAAGCAAAAAAAGAAAACTATTCATACATGCAAATGTATCAAAAACAGATTTATTCACAATGTTTTGGTCCTATGACCTTTATCAGATATGCCTGAAGATCATAGAACTAAAATGTTGTCAATGATGTCTGATGAAGGTACTAACATTTGGAATAAGTATCTAGTATCTAACAAATGTGTAGTATCTAATAAAAAAGTTCTAGTATCTATTAGGTACGAGTAACTAATAAACAAGTACTAGTATCTAATGAATAGTAGTATAAATGCTTGTATCTGTTGTATAGGTACAAGTATCTAATAAGTACTTGTATGTAATGATTAAGTACTAGCATTTAATAATAGGTACTAGTATTTAAAAAATAAGTACTAGCACCTAATGAATAACTACTAGTATAATAAAATATGTACTAGACACTATTGGAAAACCAGAACTGAATAGTTGATATCTGAATGAGAGATATCCATAGAAGTCAATGGAAATTTTTTTGAAATGTGTTACTAGTAAAAACAGAACAGTTACTAGCCACTATTGGAAAAAGTACTCATGTCTATGTATTTTATAGGTACTAATATCTAAAGAATAAGTACTAGTGTCTATTTACGAGGTACTAACAAATGAGTACCAATATCTAATAAATTAGAACTAGTATCTGATGAATAAGTACTAGTATCTTTTAAATTGGTCTGAGTAGCTAAATAATAAGCACTGGTACATATGTAATGCTACAGGGCCAAATCCACAATTGGGGTTGTTTGAGATTGGCCAAAAGATAACCAACCTAATATCATAATAGCATTGGATTTTCATATCAAACATGGACCATTTGCATTGATAAAGATGCATTAAATGTTTTTAAGTGGGATTGTCATATCAAACATGGATCATATAGAGCAGTGGTTCCCAAACCTGTCCTGGAGGCCCCCCTGCCCAGCACATTTTGTATGTCTCCCTAATCAGACACACCCAATTTAGTTCTTGCAGTCTCTACTAACGAGCTGATGATTGGAATCAGGTGTGTTAGATAAGGGAGACATACAAAAAGTGCAGGGCAGGGGGGCCTCCAAGACAGGTTTGGGAAGCACTGATATAGAGAACATAATGCATCTTATATCGGTAAATATTTATTAAAATATTAAAAGACCCGCTCATCTTAAATTTGTCAAAGTAAATACTGTTTTATTACATATATTCAAACCTAAACCTAATATACAAACAGGGGAAAAAAGAACACAATGACATCCAAAGCCATAATAGAAAACATTTTATTGGTAAAAATAAATTAAAGAAACAGAGAGAGAGAGAGAGAGAGAGAGAGAGAGAGAGAGGGAGAGGGAGAGGGAGAGGGAGAGAGAGAGAGAGGGAGAGGGAGAGAGAGAGAGAGAGAGAATGCATGTAAACGAGGCTAGTTTCTCTGTACAACACCAGCCAAAATTGCTATCCCTCTGTTTGAGGAAAGAAGAGAATGTGAAGGAAGACAGACAATAAGCGTCTAATAATGCATTAGTATTGGCCAAAATAAATGGCACTGCAGCAGCCACTCTCCTTGTGGCCGGTCCCCATAGCTTTTCTGTACGACCATTGGGAACCACAGAGCGCTAGAGAAGAGGAGTTACTCGACATACAGCAGAAGAGTTGAGCTGCAGATTACAATATGTGTGCAAAGACAACAGCACGATTAAATAATACACAAGGTGTAAAAGTACTAAAACAGTGAGGAATGCTTATGATACAATGGTGAAGGGCTTGATAATGCTGCATAAAATGAAATCCGTAATCAGTACTGGCCAACCAGTTTACAATTCCTACGTCAATTAGTGTAGTACACTTCCTTCACCATAATGCTGATGAATCATAATCACGCTTAAAACTCAAAAAAGACTACGAAGTGAAATGTGTGATGCAGTATGGTGGGACATTAAGAGGAAAAAGACTTAAATAAGATGAACCAGCAACAGAATACACAGACTTCTCCCCGTAAGCCGTGTGGGCTTCTCTGTAGAATACGCCAACAGGCCTAGAGAGGACAAACCTTGACAAAAGGTTTAGTAGTCCAGCTTTTTGGGCACTTCCCAAGGGAAAGATTCACGGCCGAAGTGACCGTAAGCAGCGGTCTTCTGATAAATTGGCTTCTTCAGCTCCAGCTCCCTAGAACACATCAGCCGTGGATTATTGACTCGCTAAAATAGAATAGCATGCCTTTAAAAGATTATCATGTAGACGATACTTTAAGTGCGCACCCAGCCAGCCAGAGAAGAGATGAAGCGGTCACTTACTCTCACACTCACTACTCAGCCTGAAGAAGGAAACTGCAGCATGAAATAAAGAGCAAGTCTGATAGCAAACACTAGCTAACCTGTCCAAGCATGAAGGCTCTATTCCAAACCTGCTTCTACCTTCTAAGGAAACATCCCAAGCGGTGTGGAAGCTCGTAACTGACTGATTTGAAACACTCTTCACAGGTTTATGCTCACTCGTGTGTGTCACACAAGTAGGGATGTGAAGTGCACTGTGTGAAAGTGGAATGTGTGTTGAAAGACTTCAGTACATTACTCACGGTGCTCTACAGAATAAACCAACAAATCGCAGGAAGCACGTCTCTACAGGGATCTTATAATACAAACATTTTTAAGAGATGTCAAAATTTGGGGCTAAAATAAAATAAAATACCCATGTTTCTACATTATCAGTTCCCTGACTGCTTTTTACAGAGTGCACACACTCTGCAGTAATTAATGTGTGTGTGTGTGTGTGTGTGTGTGTGTGTGTGTGCGCGTGCGTGCGTGTGTGCGTGCATGTGTGTGTGTGTGTGTCTGTGTGTGTGTGTGTCTGTGTGTGTGTGTGTCTGTGTGTGTGTCTGTGTGTGTGTGTGTGTGTGTGTGTGTGTGTGTGTGTGTGTGTGTGTGTGTGTGTGTGTGTGTGTGTGTGTGTGTGTGTGTGTGTGTGTGTGTGTGTCCGTGTCTGTCTGTCTGTCTGTCTGTGTGTGTGTGTGTGTGTGTGTGTGTGTGTGTGTGTGTGTGTGTGTGTCTGTCTTTCTGTGTGTGTGTGTGTGTCTGTCTGTCTGTCTGTCTATCTGTCTGTCTGTCTGTGTGTGTGTGTGTGTGTGTGTGTGTGTGTGTGTGTGTGTGTGTGTGTGTGTGTGTGTGTGTGTGTGCATGGTCAAATTCTTGGTCAAAATACCTGTTTTGGTATAAATCCACAAACACTGTTTTAATTACTTTATATAATAATCATGCAGAGGAAACTATGACAATAAATAATTAGTTTTAGTTTTACATTATTACTTCTCAATTTCTGAATGTTTAATACTTGAGAGAAGTAGTGTAGTTCACTATATATTTGATTCATTTGGAAAAAAACAGATAACGCCATTTTTAACAATTTTCAAAAATGATGTTTTTTCATTGTGCATTTCAATTAATCTCAATCAAACTGGAGTTGAGTTATTTTGATTAAGTTAAAAAATTACAAAAAAATAAAGCTGACAAACATAATAAAAAAAACATGATAACATAATAAAAAACATGACTTGAAAATAAATAAAAAAATAAACAGAGTTATCTGTTTTTGCAAATAAACTCTTCATTTGTTTTCGTGCCTGTATTTCATTTCTTGCTTTTTATTTTATTTTCAACTCTTTTTGTACTGTACTGAATCTTGAATAATTATTTGGCAAAAGCTGATGATCTATTATCGTCTGTCTGATGGAATCAGGGGATGCAAAGACCCAAAGAAACAGGCAAAAGCAGACGAAAAGTGAATGATTCACTTCCATCTGTGTTAAGCTGAGAGATGAAGGAATGTGAAAGGCTTCGATCACAGGCTAATGTGTTGAGAGATCAGCTGTTACCTCACAATGACTCCTGGACGAAGATCAAAGTTTTTCTTGACGATTTTAAGCAGCTCCTGCTCGCTCTTTTGAGATGTGCCATAGTGGAAGATGGAAATGGAAAGAGGATGGGCCACTCCGATGGCATAAGAAACCTGCATCATGGAGAAGGCAATGTATGAATGAACTTCAGATTCAAAGAATACAAAATATCTGGCTAGCTTACCTGCACAAGAACACGCCTGCACAGTTTAGCCTTCACTAGAGATTTGGCCACCCAGCGGGCAGCGTACGCCGCAGAGCGGTCCACTTTAGTGTAGTCCTTTCCAGAGAAAGCTCCTCCACCATGGGCTCCCCAGCCTCCATAGGTATCGACAATAATCTTACGACCAGTCAGGCCAGCATCACCCTGAGAGAATGGAAAATCATACGTGTTAAAAATCTGAGAAGTCTGTTTGTGGTCAAATTGAGCCCTCATTGGCTTCCATGCAATTTGCCAAAAGTTCACACGATGAAAAACACTGAAGATTCAGGTCATGTATCGTAGCTTGTCAGATATTAAAAACACATATATATAAATATGTGAGAAATCACACAATTTCCATCTTTTTCTATTGTATTTTTTGATTGGGTTAGAAGTTAATTTGACCCAAACTTAAGAACAATTTGGATGCTTTTTTCACCGTAAAACATGATTTTGCAAATTTGTCAATAAAACAAAGATTACTGGAGTAAGAGCTGACTATACTATTTTTAATACTCTTTCGTCTCTCTTTCTAAATATTTAATTCTGTGCATTACTTGCCATTTCTGTTACTTTTCTTTTTTGTTATTTCTGTCACAGAGGTGTAGATAACTGCATTTAAGTATAAATAATATCTAGCATTATTTGTGCCTAGTGTAAGTAGTGTTTATTGCTATTTGTGCTTAACATAACATTTTTATGGCTGGTAAAATGGGTTTCCTTTCAATCTGTCACTTCGATATTGAGATTGTGGGTTCGAGTCTCGGGCCGGCGACACCACGACTGAGGTGCCCTTGAGCAAGGCACCGAACCCCCAGCTGCTCCCTGGGTGTGTGTTCACGGTGTGTGTGTGTGTGTGTGTGTGTTCACTGCTGTGTGTGTGCACTTTGGACGGGTTAAATGCAGAGCACGAATTCTGAGTATGGGTCACCATACTTGGCTGTATGTCACTTTCTTCTTCATATAGAACCCTAAATATTCACAAAATTTCAAAAAGAAATATAAAGTATAAACAGTATTTCAAGCAGTTTAAAATCGAATGCGGGTCAAACTGACATAAACACAATATTTGATTCATTCTTCTGCCAAAACCCAAACCCGTCTCTACCTGAGGGCCTCCGATGACAAAGCGTCCACTCGGCTGTAAGTGATAAACGGTATCGTCGTCCAGATAAACAGAGGGCACAACAGCTTTGATGATCTTATCTTTAAGTGCATCACGCATCTCATCAAGGCAGATGTCTTCATCGTGCTGCACAGAGATGACGATGGTGTGGACGCGCACCGGCAGCATGGCGCCATGCTCCTGTCTGTACTGCACAGTCACCTGTTTGCAAAGCACAGAGTCATGTTGCACTGTCAGGAAGCGCAGTCTACACAAGAACCTGCATGCAAACACTCCCAGCTAACGTTACTGTGTTTCTAAATGCTGTCCAGCAGACCTGAGTCTTAGAGTCGGGCCGGAGCCAGGGCAGGGTGCCGCTGCGGCGCAGTTCGGCCATCTTGGCGTTAAGTCTGTGTGCGAGCACGATAGTGAGAGGCATGCATTCCTCGGTCTCATCCGTGGCATAACCAAACATCAGACCCTGAACGAAGCACAAAGTAGAAAATATTAATCCTGAAATGTTATTAAAAGGGTTTCATTTACAGTTTTTGAACAGCACTAATTTACCTGGTCGCCGGCCCCAACATCCTCCTCATTGCGGTCCAGATGAACACCCTGAGCGATGTCTGGAGACTGCTGCTCCAGAGCCACCAGAACATTACAAGTCTTATAATCAAAGCCTACAGGTTCAGAAGAGAGGATTTGGAACAGATTTAGGGCTATTCAGCTTTCTGTTTAAATGACATTTTTAGTTTAATTGTTTTTTAGCTGTAGTAGTAAATTTCTACACATGCATTTATAAAAGTGTTCAAAGGTTTGGGGTCTTTATATTTTTGAAAGAAACAATGACTTTTATTCAGAACTAAAATGATCAAAAGTCACAGTAAAGACATTTATAAGGTTTATCATTTCAAATAAATGCTGTTCCTTTGAACTTTTTATCTATCCAAGAATCACAAAAAGCAAAATGCATCAGAGTTTCAACCAAAATATTGTGCAGCACAACGGTTTTCAAAACTGATAATAATCAGAAATGTTTTTTGAGCGGCAAATATTAGAATGATTTCTGAAGATCATGTGACACTGAAGACTGCAGTAATGATGCTGAAAATACAGCTGCGCATCACAAAAATAAATTACATTTTAACAGATATTCACATAGAAAACAGTTATTTTCAATTTTAATAATATTTCACATTTACTGTTTTTACTGTATTTTTGATCAAATAAATGCCGCCTTGGTGAGCAGCAGAAGAAGAGATTTCTTTCAAAAACATTTAAAAAAAATCTCACCGAATCCAAACTTTTGAACGGAAAAAGCTGCTGTATGTATAATAAAATGCATCATCAAACCAACCCTTGGACGAGTCGTCATAGCCAATGTGTTTAATGGTGTCGCGAACCACCTTCTGATAGTCAACAACAGCACGAGACGTCACCTCTCCTGCCAGCAAAATCATTCCCGTCTTGGCTACGGTTTCTAGAAGAAGAAAAAAAGAACAACAAAAGATCGCAAAACATTCATATTCATGATTGTGGGAGGACATCAAATCTGAAAGAACACATGCTAAATATTTAAGCAAATCGACGTCAACATACCGCAAGCCACTTTAGCCTCTGGGTCTTGCTTCAGGTGAGCGTCCAACACAGCGTCACTTATCTGGTCACATATCTTATCTGCACAGTGAAAATAGTTATTATTCCTGCTATATATTTGTCAAAACCCACAAAGCATTTGGTTGTTTTCCCATCAGCTGTGCTTGAGAATTCAGCAAATGCACTGAGCTTATAAATTGTTTCCTATGGGTTTCATGCACATGCATTTGAAATTGTACTAGTTTGTGTAAAAACAGCTCTGTGAGACATATATGCCTGCTGTGGCATATGTTCTTTAATGTAAAAACAGGAAAAATGTTTCTTATAAAAAAAAAATAATAATAAAAAACTGTGTATAGTAAAATTATAAAAATGCATTTAAAAATAAGCATTCCATCTGGTGTTTTTACAGTTCACATTTAAAGGACTAGTATTTGAAGAATAAATTATGACATTTCATCATGTTATATACAACTGAAAAGTATATAACATGATAAAAATTTATTTTTGTTTGTTTGTTTTTTTGCAAATCTATACATTTTGATCCAATGGCATTTTACATTTTCTATACTGTTCTGTATTATATGGTGCAATTGTGCTAAAGAACAGTTTTCTCCTAAATTCAAAAGGTCTTGCTTTTTGTTTTGTTCTGTGTACTTTTTCTACTCTTCAACTATAATAACCAAAACTGAAACTAAAATAAATAAAAATGTGCTCATGAAATAAAAACTAAAATGCAACGCAAATAAATAAATAAGTATCTTATTAGCGTGACTTTTAACTCTTTTTTTCTGCAGATCAAACGCAGGCCGCGGTGGGCGGAGTCTGCGCGCGGATCGCGCGTTTGATCCCACGTGTAGCGCGAGGCTGCGTCTCAAACCCTGCTAATCTGCCTACCTACACTACCTTTTTGGCCATCAGAAGCGTTTGCACTGTCAGCTGAGATGAGTGTGCAGCTGTGCATGTATCTGAGATCAGCTGCACGCTACTGCAGCGCTCAGAGTGCTGTCTAGGCCGCTCACTAGTTTTTGGCACACACCCACAGAAACCAAGAACAATCCAAAGTTTTCAACTCCACAGCGCATCGGGGTACATGAAGATATCTGCGCATTGAACTTTATTTATTTAATTGTTTCAAAGCAAAAGCAAATACAAAATAAATATGGTTACAAAGAAAATAAGCTATTGGAATAATAATGCAGCAGTGCAGTGCGTTACTACAATACAGTTACTGTTACGTAACAGCGAAGCGAAAACGAAACGTAAAGTCACCCAAAGTTTATTTTGGACATTTTACCTGGATGCCCCTCTCCAACGGACTCCGATGTAAACAAGAAGCAGTCCTCCTCAATAAGAGGGTTGTAGAAACCGTTAATATCTCCGTTCATCATTTTTAGTTTCTCTTTTGCAGTACTACAATGCACTTGTTTGGGGAACGCAGGAAAAGTGTCTCCCCTCCGCGGAGCGCGAGAGTATTTATGGAACGGTCCGCCTCGCGTCATGCCTCTCGGGAGACAGGGCGAAACCAACCACGTGTGGAGGGGGGCGGGTTTGGCACTGAAATCTGTGGGGCAGTATGCTAATATGTCAAGATGACGAAAACTTGCATGGGATTGCATCTTCTGCGGAGTCCACAAACACACACACACACACACACACACACACACACACACACACACACACACACACACACAAATACTAAACTAACAAAACAAACAAAAAAACGTGATAAAATCATGTTTTTAACAAGGCACTTTCTTGATCATATTATAAAATATCATAACAAATAGGCTATTAAATCTATATGAACACACTCTTGTGCAATGATAAAGAAGACTTGTTATGGTTTTACAAACACTTAAGCTACTATAATACACAGTACTATATTAATTAAAAATAGTCAGATTGTTTCTGGACATGTACCATGTTATAAATATATAAATGCATCATTCATTCATTAATTAATTCATTCATGTTCATTGGAGTGTCATGTAGCCTAATCAACATGGTAGCCTATATGAATATAAACTCTTGTGCAACAATAAAGACTTAATAACATCATTAACCATTACTTGTTATGTTTTAAGCACACTATAAAAACACCCGCATTAACAAAATGTACAGATGACCATGTAACATGTACACAACATGGATATGAAATCCATGTGACACTCTTGTGCAACCTGTGGAGATAATAAACCCCATAACTAGTTACAGTTTTAAACACAATATAGGCATAATGGACTAATAGGATACAACAAAAAAAGTATCAGAATGCATGATAAAGCTTCTTTTTGTTCAGAGTACCGTATGTTATTATGTGACCTTGGAGTATCATAAATGTCATTAAACTTGAAATCCAGGTGAACACACAGTCTTGCGCAACTTCTGGTGATAACTACATACACTTAAAAACACGATTAACTGTAATGTTTGCTTCAGCGGAAACCAAAATACAATTACAAGAGATAAAATGGAAGCCTTGGAGGTTTGTCCAGCTTTAGCTCCTTATCGGATGTCCTGATGTGAGTGAGGAAAGGAAAATTGTATGTTTGCCTCTTACTTAAGCATTGTCTCTTTTATCAAACTGGCCAAGAGGAGGACGAGCGTTGGCAATTTCTGCCCATTATGTCTCAGCACAGTGACAGTTCGCTAAAGCACTGATATTGATCTGAACTGAAGCCATCTCTGAATATTCGCTTGTCACGTCCTCTAAAATGAGATTCATTACCACTCATGTCATCAGTTTTTGGACCTCTTGTACCTTGAAAGAATAGTTTATAGTGTCAGAATAGTGTCAGAAAGATTTATTTATTTATTTTGTAAAGAAATGAAAAGTTTTATTTAGCAAGGATGCATTAAATTGATCAAAAGTGACAGTAACTTTTATAATAAAAGCTGTCCTTTTGAATTTTCTGTTCATCAAAGAATCTTGGAAAAAAATGCATGATGGTTTCCACAAAAATATGAAGCAGCACAGCTGTTTTCAACATTCATAATAATCAGAAATGTTTCTCGAGCAGCATATCAGAATGATTTCTGAAGATCATGTGACACTGAAGACTATAATGATGCTGAAAATTCAGCTGCGCATCACAGAAATAAATTACAGTTTAATATATATTCCCATAAAAACAGTTATTTTAAATTATAATAATATTTTCACAATATCACTGTTTTTACTGAATTTTTAAGTTTACAAATGCAGCCTTGGTGAGCATAAAAGCCTTATTTCAAAAACATTAAATAGTGTGTGTGAACAAAATGAGATATTTTGAAGAATGTTAATGCACATCTTTTCCATTTCATGAAAGTTAGTTACCATAAAGGGGAAAAAATCACTAATCCACATGACTTTTGTGTTATGTTCAAAATCTTTTGAAGCCATACAAAAATGAACTGAAATCAATATTGAAACAGTTGAGGATGAGTATGCACGTTTTTTTTTTTAAATGATCATTTTTGAATGAATTATTATAAACCAATAGTCAAGTTTAGCTACAAAATTTAAAGGCAGGTCATGAAGCGTGTTCCTCATCCGACACCTGATGGATTCCAAAGTGCAGTGGATATGTCATTAATTGTTACATAATCCATGCATTTTATTGCTGTTTAGAGGATAATAATACATGTTACCACAGAGATCAAATAGATGAAATGTGTACTTTCAATTGAACTTTGTAATTTGAATAATAATATATTATTATTGCGGAGATTATTGCGAGATTTGTTGCATTCCAGCAGGCTTTATTTTCTTTATCTTTGTTTTGGGGTGAAATATGACCCAGAATATTCTTGAAATTCACACAGGTCTGGGATTTGAGAAGTAAATATTAGTTTGATTGACATATTGTAGATCAACATTTTAAGACAAAATTTACTTTTTCTGCATCACCAGAATTGCTAGATTCTCCCACCGCTCTTATCTTTTCCTGACAGTAGCAACATCTCTGAAGAATCAGACTTTATGTGAAGATTGTAGCAGCACAGACACACAACACACACTTACACTGAAAATCTGCTGTGTCATAGTGGAGCAGCAATTCAGACGCAAATGCAATCTTAAATTGATGATGACTCAGGTTTGTTATTAAGTATGGCTCATGAAAAGACAGATTTCCAAACCAGGGTGTGTGTGTGTGTGTTCTTGAAGCGGTCAGAATGAGACAGCAATTTATAGACACACATCTCCGGCTGCTTTATACCACACACCTCTCAATCCAGCCAAGTGTTGCATCAGAAACGGGTGACAATCACACACTTGTACTGTATACACAGATAACAGTTCAGGTTGTTTTTCTTATCAATCTCCCTGTGCATTAGCATTGCATAACACAGAGGGATGTTTTCTTTAATAATGTTATATGAGGCAAACCCTGTTACTGAACTCTGATGAGTGACAGTCGCTCGGTGACAAGTCTTGTCTTGTGAATTGGATGATGTTGTTTCATTCACAACGAGTTGTTTTACAGAGAATGGTCCGAAAAAGAGAAGATATCCAGTAAGTGTCAATTCTGTGGGTGACAATGCTTTGTTGATGCCAGAGGAGAATGGCCAGACTGCTTTGAGCTGATAGAAAGAGTTACCAGCTAAGATGACTTATATAGCAGTGGTTCATGCAGCTACACAAACGTGAACAAATCAGGCTTCAGACTTTCAGGAGTTTACTCATATGTGACCCAGGACCACAAAACCAGTCATAAGGGTCAATTTTTTGAAATTGAGATTTATGCATCATCTGAAAGCTGAATAAATAATGTTTCCATTGATGTATGGTTTGTTAGGAGGACAATATTTGTCTGAGATACAACTGTTTGAAAATCTGGAATCTGAGGGTGCCAAAAAATCTAAATATTGAGAAAATCATCTTTAAAGTTGTCCAAATGAAGTTCTTAGCAATACATATTACTAATCAAAAATTAAGTTTTGATATATTTACAGTAGGAAATTTACAAAATATCTTTATGGAACATGATCTTTACTTAATATCCTAATGATTTTTGGGATAAAAGAAAAGTCTATAATTTTGACCCATACAATGTATTTTTGGCTATTGCTACAAATATACCTGTGCTTCTTAAGACTGCTTTTGTGCTCCAGGGTCACATATGCGTTAACAGCTTACCAATAAAACATAAGTAAAGAAGGCTATGTGAACTTTCAGCAGAACACATCTGATTACTTTATTTGTTCTCCCTCAGGATATGACTGTGCACTTTAATTATCATTCTGGAACCAGTTATCACTTTTTAGACAGTTCTGCACAATCTGCAGCTGCATGCATTTGTAATCAGGACATAATTGTCCAATTTTTAACTAAAGTTACTTTTTTTGAACAATTTTTTTTAAATGACATAAATTGTATACATCAGGATTATTTATTATGTAGCCTATGAATGATTTATTAAATTACTGGACATTGGGTGGACATCAACTCAACATGTCTAAAAAAAACGCGTGGTTTATGGTGCATGACCTCAAGACTCCGTCGCTATGGAAACACAGTTGCTAAAATATTGCACAGATGAGCTTCTCTACTACTTATTGTGAAATTGATTTCTCTTTATTTGCTATTAGTATTCTCCACACTGCAAAATCCTTTTGTGTTTACGACTATGTGAAACGGGATAAATCACATCCCGTATTGATTTGATACAGGATGCTTCATTTTACCTTTAAATACGGGACAATTCTGTATTTTATGGGATGGGTAGATAGAAAGGCAACAGTAACTCAAATAACCACCTGTTACAACCAAGGTTTGCAGGAGAGCAGTTCAGGCTGCTGCTGGTGTAATGTGAGGGGGATATTTTAATGGTACACTTTGAGCATCGTTTAAATGCCTCAGCTTACTTGAGTATTGTTACTGACCATGTTTATCCCTTTATGACCACAGTGTACCCATCTTGTGATGGCTGTTTCCAGCAGGATAACGCACCATGTCACAAATCTTAAATCATCTCAAACTGGTTTCTTGACATGACACTGAGTTCACTTTATTGGCCTCCAATAGTCACAAGGAGCCAGATGCATAAACTTAGCCACTATGTTAAGTCTGTCTTAAGAACTAGTTTGACCAGCAAGCAGTTAGCCAAGAGGTAATTAGTCTTTCTTTTCTGATTCAGTTGGGCCAATCTTCCTTTTTGTGACTTAAAAAAATTATAAGATGACTAACTAGTCTAAGCAGTTTATGCAAAAAAGGGGTCCAATCCGGGTACTAGTAAGGTGTATCTTATGCTGTGAAAAAGGTGAACTTAACCTTGTCATTTCAAGATGATCCACAACTTTTTTCAAGAGATTCATGAGCTGTTCACCAATCACTTGTTTGTCCTGAACTGCATGCTGTTCTTCAGAAAAGTTATCCAGCCCTGCACCATCTTTGTTCATATTCTACATATTCAAACCCATCTTTTTCACACTGAGGACAATGATGAACTTTTTCCATACTACTGTGAAAGTCTTCATTTTCAATCAATTGCTTTTTGTTTTGTTAGCTTAATCGCATTGTGTTTGCCTAAATATGTGATTGATCAGATGAAATTTTATAAACAATTAATGCAGAAAACCAACTCCAATGGTTTAACATACTTTTTTCCCCAAATGTAAATATATTATCCCAGGACACATCTGACCTCAAACTTTGCACAAGGGGTGTCACTTGGGCAGTTTTTTTTTTTAACTTAATATTTCTATGACATTGTACTACATATGATTTCTTCTCTCAACTTCAGAGAACATCGTGGTGTAGTATGTCGCAAAGGATGCTTCGTGAAAGGTCACAGGTTTGAATCCCAAATGAAGAGTTGAGCTGTGGACACTGTGTGAAAGGCTCTTAACCTCAGGTTGCACTAGAGTGACTGTAATTAGTGAACTGTAAGCTGTTGTGGATAAAAGCGTCTGTTAAATGCCTGATACTTGCTTGTAGTGAATGCAGGAGTGGCTTACTGCTGGCCTTTCTCAGAAGTGGCTTTCTTATGGTGCAATCCTTTAAATCATGTAAGCTTCTTTCTACTTGAATGTGGAAAGACCAGAATTTTCAAAACTGTTTTTCAGGCTTGCATTTCAATAACATGTCAAATCAAATTGCCATTAAAATGAAGTGGTATATATCTAATTTGTGTATATGTCATCTATCAAGGCAATTGAATTTCTCCCATTTCAAGTAGCCTAAACAAAAAAATCTGTTCTAAGAACATTTTGCTAATGTTCCCATTAAGTTATGAAAATATTATTTCTGAATTTTCTCAGAATGTTTCTAAAAATGTTTTTCTAATTTTTTTTTTATATATATATTTTGATAAATGATTTATCCATGAACATGATTTTTTTTAAATTCATGTTTTTTTAATAGTTTAAATTCATTCCATTTTATAATTTTGCAAACATTATGGGAATGTTACTTTTGAATGCTCTCTGAACGCTCTGAAGCAAATACTTAGTAACATTAAAAAAAAAAAAAAAAACTTCAGACAAACATCCACCAAAGGCACACACACATAAACATTTTAAGAACGATGGAAAACAGAATTTTAAATTTTTGGCTAAACTATTCCTTTAACAGGGTGAATGGTGTTATCATCTCACTTGTATGATTTGTATGTAGAAAACACGCCTAACTTCTATTTCCACAAGTCCCAGAAAGTAAATGACAAGGGGCCCAGTGTGTGCACCGCAAACAATCCTCCTGAAAAGATCTGACAGCCATCACTCATAATTAACTATGCAGGTCATGTGTGTTTGGGTTTGCGATCTTATAATGATGCTATAATGGATTTACTGCCTGAAGAACTTGTGTATAGTGAGGAAAATCTCCAGGGTCAAAGATATACCACCTTTTAACTAAACAGGTTGATTTGTAATAAAAAATGAAGTTTAATTAAATGCAAAAATGCAGTACAAAAACAGTAATGCTGTGAAATATTATTACAATTTAGAACAAGTGTGTTTTGTGTGAATATATTTTAAACTGTGATTAAAGCTGAATTTTCAGCCTCATTCCTCCAGTCTTCAGTGTCACGTGATATTTTAGAACCATGACATTTCATCAGGATTCTTTGATGCATTTTGAACTGTAGTGTAGGTTATACATTTTCTCCATGAAATAGTAATACAAATATTCCACTTTCAAAAGGATTTATTTTCATTTTGACACCGATGTTTTACAGTGGTCTAAGGTAAGACACCATTATACAACAACAACCAAGAGAAACGATTCGCAAGCCTACCGAATCAGTACATTCTGCTCAATACACGTCCAAAAAAGTGTTTCATTATAATCAAGGTGAATATGAAGCAAACGGCGAGTGACATTTGCTTTAATGAACAATAAAGATGCAGAACTGAAAAATCTTAAAGGAAAGAATGATAAATTTATATTCTCAATATAATCATAAATCACCTTCTTCATAATGATTTATAAACACACTGACCAGCAGAATCTGATATGCACATAATATCATGAATAAGAAAATAAATATAATCTTAAATAAAGTCTCTTCTCTGTTTTGGCACTGATTGTCATCTGTTCTACATACTGGATCTATATACCCACATCCATATTTTCATCCAATAACATTCCCTCTGCATGCTTATCTAATAATGTTTCAGAATAATAAAATAATAATAATAATAATAATAATAATAAATCAAAGTATCATACACTCGCACTTGCAAAACATTTATTTGGCTTTGAAAGGAAAATGAATTTCCCAATACTGCATCTTATTCATATTAGCTTTCAAATTTCGTATGGCTAATGGAGTATAAAAATATAACGAGTATTAACAGGCCTGATCCTAATTTTGGTTTCTTTTTGGAAACTTGTAATGTTGTTAATGACACTAGTGACACTGTGTTGTGGATCCTTGGTCATTGATATGATGCTCTATTACCATTGATAGGGAAATTCAATAAGTCTGATCATTAAAAAAAGTAATAGCACATATGTGGTACCACTCGTTCTCAAAGAGTGTGAATAGAGTTCTGTACCAAAGTCTAGCAATTACGTACGTTTGAAAAGGGTTTGTTCAAAATCCTAACCTTAAATATGAGCAGTTAATAATAGTGATCATTGCATGAGCAAGCACCACTAACAAACATGACATGAGACACTTTCTGTGCTTTACATGACCTCATGAACCATGTTAAAACATGCACAGGATCAGACATGAGAAGTGAGCCGTGTGGGTCCTACAGAAAATAGAGATCACATACCTAAAACACATTACAAATATCAAGAATTAAGTTGCTTCCAGTTTTGTCAAAATGCCATTTTCTCACTAGAGACTTTTAATTAATTGTATTTCTAATAAAAAGTATCTTGTTCCAGAATGCCTGTTTGTGATTTCCAAACATATGCGGACTACAAAGATTTGTTTAAAAATGTGTTGAATGTAAATCGAACAGCTATTTTTAATGTTTTCCATCACCCATATTTTCTCTAGAAGTGACACTTTTCGTCACCTCTACACTATTGAAAGGTGGCAGGCCACACGATACTGTGATTATCCATGACACGTTCATGCAAAAAACACGCTTACACTCTCACTCAGCTAACCATGTAAACAGTGAGACGGCACGCCACGTGTCCTAAGGCTAAGTAGTCATTGTACAAAATTTTCTATGGGTTACAAACTACTAATCCAATAGACTACGATATCGGAGCACTTAGTAGAGCCCTGTAGACGACGTCAAAACAGATATCGTGACCCTGGAGGGGTCGAATTGGAGACAAAAGACAAGATGAGGAATGAGAGAAGAGAAGGGGACGAGAGATCTTACCATGTAGGATCAATCCTAGAAAGCCCTAGACAACACATACGCTAGGATTCCTACCACAAGTACAGTCATGATACAATACTCGACACAAATCAGACTAAAGATCAGATAGAAACCATGCAATCACTGTTTAAAGCCAACATGAAATCAAAACTGATGCTGTTTGCTTTCTTAAAGCACAATTCTGGTTTTTAGAGGTGTTCACATTGACTGTGTTTTGCACCGACAAAGTCTTGGCGAAAACGCTGTCTGTGCAACAAAGTTGAACACAGTTTAACTTTATGCAAATATGCAGTGACATTATGTTGCAATGTCTGTTACAGCTGGATAATACAGGAATGCCTAGCATCTAACAGCACAGCAATTTGGCAGCTCCAGCGATTTAAGCATGAACACACCTCAAGGGGCCGTTCACACAGAATGCGTTTTGCATTCCTCTGCACTTCTTTTCCAATGTTTTCTCTACATAAACTTGCACTAGACTGACATTTCTGACCACTGCATCTTGCATCTTTTGTAGCATCTTTTTACCATTTAAAACATATAGTGCTCAAGTTATTCATGTCTCTAGACCTAGCGTTTTTATTTTTCATGCCACTGCTTTAAAAAACAGAACCACGTTATGTGAATCAGCCCTTATAGTGCAAAAGTCACTGGTGAATGCAACATTTAAAAAAAAAAAATACATATTTTTGTCTGTGTACTCTACCATCAAATTGTATTAAAACGTTTGTAGAAAGTTTCAAACGAGGGCTGTTCACACAGAATGCGTTTTAGCATCCCACTGCGTTTCTTTTCCATTGTTTTTGTATGTAAACATGCACAGATGTTTTGACCATCTCACACATGACACAGCATTCTAAAAACACAGCACTCAAATTGTTTAACTTTTAAAAAATGTGTTGCTCTAGACTTTTTTTTTTTTTAAATACAAAAACACGTTCTGTGTGAACTGACCCTTATAGTACAGGAGTCACTGGTGAATTTTATATTAAATAAATGTTTGTGTTCTTACAAGTGTAATAAAAAGCTAATTTAAACAGACCCTAAGGGGTTGTTCACAAAGAACATGTTTTTGCATTCCACTGCACATTGTTTTTCTGTAAAGATGCGCCAAAGGGATGTTTTTGACCATTGTGCTCGCATCTTTTGCTGCATCTCGCATATGACACAGCATTCTAAAAACATGGCACCAAAGTTATTCAGCTATTAAAAACACTTCTGTACACTATTTTCTTTAACTCCACTGTCCTGCATATTGTGTTTTTAAACACAAAAACGTATTTAGTGTGAAGCGCCCCTTATAGTGCAGGAGTCATGAACGTTACATTAAAGAATGTCTTTATATTGTTCCATAAAAATGTAATTACTTGCTCCGTGTCTGATATACGTTTCTTTTTCAGTTGATGTCGATAACATCCTGCATTTCTTTTTTTACTGACTTTCTGTTTAATTCTGAAATACATGATGCAAATTTGATTCGTGAACTGCATTTCATGTTGACTTTAAACTAGCAGGTCATAACTTTGAAATTATTTTCGAGAACATTTACCACAGGAACATGACGGCACAGCTGTCACTACTTTGAGAGCAATAGATTTCATCATTGTACTATAATATCGTAAAACGCTAACAGTTGGTTAAGACGGTAATCAACATGAATAATATACAAACTGTACTTCACCGAGTGCTGCGTTAGCTAAGAGTCATCCCTTTATGTGTGTCTGCCTTTCAAGAACCTGAGGAGAGTACATATTTGCATTTTCAGAGTATGTGAATATTATCAAACACCTTTAACTGTCAGCGTGTCACCTTTAGCAGACGTCTTCTATAGCAGCACACTTTAAAGTCATGAGCTCTGCTCCAAATCCTAGTGAAGTGCCTCGCTCTCTACTTTTTACCTAATGAGGCAGCATCCTAAGTGAAATGTAAGTCTGTTAATGCACCTCTTCCCATGAGCGACCTGACTAATGCATGCAGGTTACTCTGATGTAGCAATTTTCGTATTATTTCCCACAAGTGCATTCTGGGATTGCTCTTTTCTTTGAGGGGTGCGATGCTTTGCCAAAGCAAGATATCTTTCCAGACAGCATCATATCTAGGAGTCTGGAGTGTATCTATCTATAGCTATGTTTCCATCCACCTATTTTTATGCGCATTTTGGGATATCGCATTAAAAACGCAGACTGGAATTGCCAAGATGCGCATCGATTCCAAAAATGTGCATAAAAACTTAATTCAATAAACTCAGTTGAAGCAGATACATTTTTATACACATTGAGATATTTACAAAATAAATTCATTGATGCGCATCAAAAAAGTCATGTGACTTTGCGCGAAAGTCTGTCGTCAACGTGGTTTGGTATAATAACCTATCAGAACTGTCTTTCACAATTGCATTTCCAAACAGCAGACATCTGCCTTCAAATGCATGACTGCATTCATCACAATTCATCATATACAAAAAAGACCCAAAGAGACTTCTCGAACTGCAGAAAATTACCTTGTTCTTAGTGATATTTGGCGCCAGTTTATCAGAAAATGACGATTTTGTTCTCTTTGTCATGCTGGATGGAAACAGTGCTTTATTCATGAATGTTTTATGCTATATTCCAATTTTGCACATAAGTTAAATTTGCAACTTTGGATAGAAACATAGCTTACAGCTCAACTAGAGTTCGGAACAGAGCCCTAGAAAACTTAAAGAGGATCTGCTCCAATAAACCCAATAAGAACCAGAAATTTTGTTCTATTGTGCACCAAACCCTGGTTGATTCTGAAAAAGAAAAAAAAATCCATATGAATCAATTAACATTGTGCATGTATACCTAAGATTATTTCTTAGCGTTCAGGTTTAGTCTTGTGCAGTTTGAGAAGATCAGGAGAAGAAGAATATGAATAGAATGACTACACAGAACAGGCACAAACAATTTAGTCTGCCCTCTTATGTTTGCTGGAGGGGACGCTTATTTCTGCCCTGCAACATATAAGAAAACATCTCCAAACAACATCACAGGACAGTAAATGTACAAGGACATCACAGACCCAGCAGAAACTGCTATCTTCCTCCAGAGACGGTGCTGTGCTGAGCTAAGGTTCCTCGGGCTTGGCTGCATCTTTTCCTGAGTTAGAGCTGTCATCCGCAGCGAGGGGGGCATCTGAGGACCTGCTGGAGCTGGACGGTGCAGAGGTGTCTTTGGAGTGCGGTTCGTGGGGGGTTGCCGTCAGCCCTTGGGCTCGTCTGGAGCTCGTCTCTTCAGTCTCAGGGCTGGAGTCACAGGAGTCGCTCTTCTTCAGCTCATCATCAGACGTGAAGTCGGAGCTGTCAGACGGACTCAGACCAGCTGCGGTGGATGCTGGCAGTTGAATCTTAGGTGATATTAAAGGATGACAAACATATTAACTTTTTTATTTTAGAAGATCTTTGACTTTTTTTTATTTTTAGTGTTTTTTTATTTTTTTTTTTAGTATTTATTTGTATTTTTTATTGTCATTTTTTTTTTTATTTTTTTTCCCGCCACTGACAGAATTTCCTGACTTTCCATGTTTTCACTATTATACAGTAGGATCCTCGGAAAGAGTATTGAATCTTCAGATTGAAACACGGGTGAATAAGAAACAAGCGATCATGTATGTAAGCAGATTCATATGTATAATAAAGTGACCTTCAAACATTAAACAACATATAATTCATAACTTCCTAATGTTACAGAATGAAATGTCGATCCAGGAAGTGGTCAAAATTTTCTCTGCTTTTTGTTCAAAATGTTGCTGTTTTTCATGAAACTCACCCACATTCATATGTTGGTAAAAAATGTGCATGAAGCTAGAATAATTTTTATTTATTTTTTTTTTAAGCAGAGGCTCTGTTCTTCCTTTTGACATATTGCATGTTCAGGAATTCATAAAACAACAGACATTCATATTCCGGGGGCCACAAAAGTTTGTTAAAATGATCCAAAATGTTGGCAGTGGCTGGAAACTTCGCCGACAGGGAAATAGTTAGTTTTAGTTTATTATTTAGTAATTTTTTGTGTACTTTTATACTTTTTTTTTTATTATTCTAATAGCTTTTATTTTTTATTTTAGTTTTAGCAATTTTAGTACTTTAACTTAACCCTGTAAATCATGACATGAAATAATAGTCTGTAAAATCTACTAAATGGAACAATTAATTGAAGAAGAGATTTAAGAAAGAAAAAAAAAAAAAATTATATATTATATATATATATATATATATATATATAAAAAAAAAAAAAAAAAAATTTTATATTATATATATTTTTATGTTTATTTATGTTTGATATTTAGTGTATATGGGTTTTGGATTGAGGAGGAAAAACACCTCAGTTTCATTCAGAGGCCCAAACTGAGCATGAATATGCAATTTGGTGCCGATGCTGATATTTACATGGTGAGGTGAAATTCAGAGTACATAAAATGATATAAATATTATTTGTCACTCTGTATCTCCCAATAACGTGTCTTACCTATAATTTTTATTTAAATGCAAAGTATATGCAATGCAAGATGACTGAAATATGAACAAATAAACTTTCCTCATGTTCCTAAGTTGTGTTCATCTTAAAATAACATTTACTAATAAAAATAAAAAAGGCATTCTTGCATTTATGCACTTCATCTCATTTTATTTCAGTTAGCTGTTATTTACAATTTTAATCCAAATTTTTATTCAAATTTTTATATTTTATTTTAGCTTTATTTCAGTTTCCGAAAATACATTTAATAGTTTCAGTGAGAAGAGTTTTATGATGCATAGTCAGTACATGCTGGGGTTAAAAGCTAAAGAGATTGTGTACCTGGAATGGCTCGGTGACGCCCACAATGGAGCTCATATTGTTGCTGTAATAACCCAGTATGAAGTCCCCTGAATCCTTTGGCAATTCTTCCTCGGTAAAAATCACCTGGAGAGTCCAAATCATTAAAATTCAATATGTGCCTTACATACACAAGTGAATGTCTTTTTTTGTGCGACTAAATGTATGATCTGCCCTTACTTGATGCTCCTGTCTCAGGAAATCAGACTCTTCCTGCTTGGCCCAAACGTAAGTCACATAGTCTTTATGATGTTTAAACCCAACCTGTGAATATACATTTTTGTACAATATAAGCACAACTCGAGTGACACAAATGATATCTGTATCACTACATTTACCATCTTACTCCGACATGTAGATGCTCAGAACTGATGAAATGATTGAAATAACCTTGTAAAGTCCAATCCAGTCCCAAGAGCTCCGAGGAAAGTTGGGTGCCACCTTGAATTTGGCCACTGCATCTGATATCTCTCTCCATTCATCCTCCACAAAGAGTGTTACCAAAGCCATGTCCGCCTTGTACGGGAACTGCAAGGACCATCACATTAAACACATTGCACAAACCCACCATTAAAGTTGCTTTCAATAAGTGTATACATTCATGATCCTACAGTCTGTGTAGCTTGGCATTAAAGAAATAGTTCACCTAAAAATGAAAGTTAGTTGAAAATGTGCTCACCGTCATGCCATCCAAGATGTAGATGAGTTTGTTTCTTCATCAGATTTGGAGAAATTGCTCAGCAATGGATCCTCTGCAGTGAATGGGTGCCGTCAGAATGAAAGATGTCTGCCAGTAAGAGATCTTAATAAAGCTTGACTTGACTAATAACGCTTCCTCCAGTGAAAATTACTTGTGATGTTTTTATCAGCGGTTTGGACTCTCATTCTGACGGCACCCATTCACTGCAGAGCATCCATTGCTGAGACACTGATGCAATGCTACATTTCTCCAAACCTGATGAAGAAACAAACTCATCTACATCTTGGATAGCTGAGGGCAAATTTCCTTCTCTCTTCTGACCACCGTAAACAATCTCTCGATATTTCAGATTACCCAAAAGAAGAACTAGTCATCACAATCAGAAGCATGTTAGTGTGCTGACCTGCAGAGTGAAAATAGAGGAGACGGGCTTGTGGTCACTGATGGTGTACTCCATGTGACTGCGGTAAAAATGCTGCGACACACAGGTTCCGCTGGTCAGACCTGAGAACGAGCTGCGCTTCGACATGCTGTTGCTGACCTGAGCCATCGGTCTCAAACGCCAAAGTATGCGATCAGTCCATGCTGGCTTACGCTTCTTACCACTAAGAAGAAAAAAGATTCACTTAAGTAACAATGCAACAATGGTAACACTTTCTTTCTTGCTTATTAGCATGCATATTACTATCATATTGGCTGTTTATTAGTACTTATAAAGAACTCTCTGATATAATAGTTATTTTTTTGTGATTAAATAAAAATAAGACTTGAATTTGCTACATAGTATACAGTATATTCCTTGACGTGAGTGTACTGTATCTATGCAAAAAAATTAACCCTTTACAAGTCCATAACTATTTTTAAGTCAATCTGAATCTGTTTAGAAGCATGATTAAAATGAAAAATGTATGGATCTAAATGTATGAATTGTCCTTTACCTGGTATCATACGTGTCTGTACCCACATCAAACTTATACGTGGGAGGGAATTTAAGCGGCCCCTCGTGAAAGCCTTCGAGCACAGCCTCACTGTCTTTAGCCATATTCAGCTGCAGGACGAAGAGGACAAATCTACATTTAGTGCCACTATACTAGCACAGGGCGGTGTATAGATTAAACAAACATATTTGCATATTGCATTGTGTTTTGTCAATGTCTCAGCCTAAACTAAAAGGTATCTGAATGCCTTGTACAAAACAGTAACTCCTTCTTCAAAGGCATTTCCTATTTTTATAATATTGACATAATGTAATCTGAAGAAACATGATCTTTGACAGTTAGAGGACTCACCTGGTCTTTTTCCCATAATGTGGCCAGTTTGTTACTGTCAATGGCTGCTTTCACAACTTGCATGTCCAGGTCCTCGATTCTGAAGTTCAGGTCTCCAAACCAGAAAACCACACTGCAAACATTTATATTTACAGATTTCAATATCAGTTTCAAGGTCAAATAATCATAGCAAACTCTACTAACATAATCTCATGAGAAAACACAGCTGATCTTACAAATTGTCAATTTAAAATACATTTGTACAATTTGATTCATGTAAAAATATAAATAGATGTAACCATCAGTAGAGCATGAGCACATGGTACAATAACATACGAGTGAGATGCACATTTTCCAGTGACGGTGTTTTGTAGTAAATTAATTTAATGACAAGAAAAGCATGAACAGAATTAGACATGGTTAGCTTTGTCACTGTAATATAAAAGAATAATTATTATTGTAAGGACATGTTCTTTTCTTTTAATTTTGCATGAAAATCATGTTGGGTCACTACTGTATGTCTAATATGAAATCTGGATCCAGAAGCAAAAGCTGTTGAGAAGCAAGTCGTCCCTGAGGGAAACTAATGCAACGGCACCATCTGCTGGTGAGATTAATAATTATGAATTATAATAAATGTGCAAATAATTGTGGCTA